>NW_027670274.1:132500-135336 GCF_964188305.1 Podarcis bocagei | reverse complement strand
ACTAGCGATCCGGCGGCGTTATTCCCATGACCCGCCGGGCAGCTTCCGGGAAACCAAAGTCTTTGGGTTCCGGGGGGAGTATGGTTGCAAAGCTGAAACTTAAAGGAATTGACGGAAGGGCACCACCAGGAGTGGAGCCTGCGGCTTAATTTGACTCAACACGGGAAAGCTCACCCGGCCCGGACACGGAAAGGATTGACAGATTGATAGCTCTTTCTCGATTCTGTGGGTGGTGGTGCATGGCCGTTCTTAGTTGGTGGAGCGATTTGTCTGGTTAATTCCGATAACGAACGAGACTCTGGCATGCTAACTAGTTATGCGACCCCCGAGCGGTCGGCGTCCAACTTCTTAGAGGGACAAGTGGCGTTCAGCCACCCGAGATTGAGCAATAACAGGTCTGTGATGCCCTTAGATGTCCGGGGCTGCACGCGCGCTACACTGACTGGCTCAGCGTGTGTCTACCCTACGCCGACAGGTGCGGGTAACCCGTTGAACCCCATTCGTGATGGGGATCGGGGATTGCAATTCTTCCCCATGAACGAGGAATTCCCAGTAAGTGCGGGTCATAAGCTCGCGTTGATTAAGTCCCTGCCCTTTGTACACACCGCCCGTCGCTACTACCGATTGGATGGTTTAGTGAGGTCCTCGGATCGGCCCCGCCGGGGTCGGCCACGGCCCTGGCGGAGCGCCGAGAAGACGGTCGAACTTGACTATCTAGAGGAAGTAAAAGTCGTAACAAGGTTTCCGTAGGTGAACCTGCGGAAGGATCATTACCGAAGGCAGGCCGCGGCCGCGAGCGCGAGGGCCCGGGCGGTCGCGCCCAGGCGAGGCTCCGACCCGCCGTGCCACCAACGAGCCAGCGAGCCCAGGCCGCCGACGCGGCACGCCGCCGCCGGGCGCGACAGGGGCGCCGGCCGGCGTACGCGCGGCGGACCCACGCCCGGCCCTAACCCGCGCGTGCGGGAAGGGCGGGCGGCGGGCAGGCGATCGAGCGAGAGGGGCGCCGCGGTGGCGCCCCACCGGGCGGTCGGAGCGAGGCGGCGCGTGCCGCCCGCCGCCGCCCCCGAGCGGCGCGGCCCGTCGGCGGTCGGGGACGGTGGCCCGCTGCCCTCCCTCTCTCCGCGGAGGGCAGGGTGCGGGCGACCCCTCCGGCCGGCGGCGGTGTCCGCCCGTCGACGCGCTGGGAGCCCCTCCGGGCGCGCGCGCGGGTGGCCGGCCGGGGGCCGCCCGGCAGGCAGCAGCAGCGGTGGCCGTCTGGGCCGGCGAGCGGGAAGAGGGATGCGCCGTCGCTCGCGTCGCCGCCGGGTCTTTCTCCTCTGGCGTTGTCCCGTCAACGGGCAGGCGGGCGCCGTGCAGCGGGGGAAGGCTTCGGGCGACGCGCGGCGGCGGCGCCGCCACCCTCTCTCCCGTCTCGGCCGGGCGAGGCGCTCCGCTGGCTGCCCCTGCCGCTGGCGGCCCCCTCGGACCTCTCCGGGCGCGGGCCCGTCCGCCGTACGAGGCCCCCTCGGGCGTGCCGGCCGACTGGAGGGAAACTCCGGAGGCCCGCAGGGGGCAGGGCGGCGGAAGCGCGGGGGTCTCCCTCGACGCGTCCCTTCCGCCGCGTGGGGCGCGCGGCGGCCGGCCAAGGCTGGGGCCGGCCGCGCGTCGTCTCCCCGCGGTCGGGGGGTCGTGCAGTCCATGTTTCCCTCCGCCCAGGATCCGGGTACCTGGCGCCCTCCGGGGCGGCGGTTCAAAGACTCGAGCGGCCTCGTCCAGCGCGCAGGGGGACGAGGCCGGGGAAGCGGGGGCTCCGCCTTAGCCCCCCGTGCCCCGCGGTCGCGAGGCTCCCCGCCGGCGGGGCCTCGGGCCGGGCCGAGCGCCCGGACGGTGAAACCCCCTCACCTCGGTGACCCGTCTGACGCAGCGAAGAGCGGACCGCCCCGCCATAAAAAAGGACCCGTATGCCTACAACTCTTAGCGGTGGATCACTCGGCTCGTGCGTCGATGAAGAACGCAGCTAGCTGCGAGAATTAATGTGAATTGCAGGACACATTGATCATCGACCCTTCGAACGCACTTGCGGCCCCGGGTTCCTCCCGGGGCTACGCCTGTCTGAGCGTCGCTTGAAGGTCAATCGCCCGCGGGTCCCGCGCGCCGCGCACGCTTCTTCCCCCTCGCCCGCCCCTGGCCGGCGAACGGGGCGGTCGGGTGGGCGGCCGCGGGCCGGGGCGCAGCTGGGGGAAGCCGGTCCGGTCCGCCCGGCCGGCGTTCGCAGGCTCCCACGGTCCGCCCCGCCCGTGCGGCCCTTCCCCGGCCCCGGGGAAGGCCGGGCGGCGGCGGCGCCTACGACCCCCCAAGTCCAGACCCGACGCCCTGGGGTGGCCCGCCCCGGGGAGCTCGTCCCTCTCGTCGCGTCGCGCTCCCCTCCGCCGCGCCCGCGTCCGGCGGGGCCGCGGCCGGTCGGCGGTGGCGTTCCCTCTCGCTTCGCGTGAGCGGGCCCGCCTCGTCCTCCGCGCCCGCGTGCCTCCCGGAGGCGGCCGGCGAGGGGTGAACGGTGGCGGCGGCCGGGGCGGCGGCCGGTCAGGGTTCCGTGCCCGCGCGGCTGTCTGTGGAGACACAGGGCTGCCCGCGCGGGCCGGCTCTCCTGCCGGGCGCTCCCGTGCCGTCCGCCCGCGCCGCGAGGTAGCTGGGACGTCCTCCCCTCCTCCTCCTCGGGCCTCGTTCTCCCCGGTGGCAGCGAAGCGATCGGGGGGGCGGCTGATTGGGTCGGTCGTTCGGCCGGCCGGCCGGCCGGCTGGCTGCCGGGCAGGCCGTTGGTTCGGTCGGGCGTACGTTTGTTCGAGAGGGCCGGCTCCGC
>NW_027670274.1:122500-127500 GCF_964188305.1 Podarcis bocagei | reverse complement strand
GACCGGATAAGAACCTGTACCTTTGTATAGAAGCGCCAGGCGGCCGCAGGCAGGCAGGCAGGCAGGCAGGCAGGCAGGCGGGTAGGGAGCATGGCCGTCCCCTGCCTGCCTGCCTGCCTCCCCCAGGTAGACCGGATAAGAACCTGTACCTTTGTATAGAAGCGCCAGGCGGCCGCAGGCAGGCAGGCAGGCAGGCGTGTAGGGAGCATGGCCGTCCCCTGCCTGCCTGCCTGCCTCCCCCAGGTAGACCGGATAAGAACCTGTACCTTTCTATAGAAGCGCCAGGCGGCCGCAGGCAGGCAGGCAGGCAGGCAGGCAGGCAGGCAGGCAGGCAGGCAGGGAGCATGGCCGTCCTCTGCCTCCCTGCCTCCCTGCCTGCCTGCCTGCCTGCCTGCCTGCCTGCCTCCCCCCCAGGTAGACCGGATAAGAACCTGTACCTTTGTATAGAAGCGCCAGGCGGCCGCAGGCAGGCAGGCAGGCAGGCAGGCAGGCTGGCCGACCCCTGCCTGCCTGCCTGCCTGCCTGCCTGCCTGCCTGCCTGCCTCCCCCAGGTAGACCGGCTAAGAACCTGGACCTTGGTATAGAAGCGCCAGGCGGCCGCAGGCAGGCAGGCAGGCAGGCAGGCAGGCGGGCGGGCGGGCGGGTAGGGAGCATGGCCGTCCCCTGCCTGCCTGCCTGCCTGCCTGCCTGCCTGCTTCCAAGTAGACCGGGTAAGAACCTGGACCTTTGTATAGAAGCGCCAGGCGGCCGCAGGCAGGCAGGCAGGCAGGTAGCCAGGCGGGTAGGGAGCATGGCCGTCCCCTGCCTGCCTGCCTGCCTGCCTGCCTGCCTGCCTCCCCCCAGGTAGACCGGCTAAGAACCTGGACCTTGGTATAGAAGCGCCAGGCTGCCGCAGGCAGGCAGGCAGGCGGGCGGGTAGGGAGCATGGCCGTCCCCTGCCTGCCTGCCTGCCTGCCTGCCTGCCTGCCTGCCTGCCTCCCCCCAGGTAGACCGGCTAAGAACCTGGACCTTGATATAGAAGCGCCAGGCGGCCGCAGGCAGGCAGGCAGGCAGGCAGGCAGGCAGCAGGTCAGGGTGCGTGGACGTCCCATGCATGCCTGCCTGCCTGCCTGCCTCCCCCCCCCCCCAGATAGACCGGATAAGAACCTGGACCTTTTTTTAGGGGCGCCCTCGTGTGGCCAGCATGGTAAGGGCAGGGCAGCCTCCTCCTCCTCCTCCTCCTCCTCCTCCTCCTCCTCCTCCTGCTCCTCCTGCTCCTCCTGCTCCTCCTGCTCCTTCGTCGTATCCCTATTGTTGTCAAGATCGTGCGTGCGTGCGTCCGTGCATTCGTGCGGTCGAAATGGGGTATGCGTGAGTGTTTGTGTGTGTGCTGGCATGCCTGCCCGCCCGCCCGCCCGCCCGCCCGCCTCCCTCTCCGTGATCTACTTTGGGTCTGTCTCTCCCTCCCTCCCCCACCCGCAAGCACATCGCCACGACAAACCACGACATCGCCAAGGGCGGCGTTCGTGGCGACAGCTGCCGTAGACCTCGGTGACTTTGTAGACCGCCGCTTGGCAGCAGAGCAGCAGGTAGGCGATGGAGGAGACGGGTGGGGTGGGGTGGGGTGGGGCGGGGCGGGCCTTCGTGCGTACGTGCGTACGTCCTTGCAGGGACGGCAAGGGATCACCCTTGGCGATGTCGTGGGCGGGGGTGGGTGGTTTCTTTGGTATGCGTGTGTGCGCCTTGGAGTGATATTTTGTGTCCATCTCTCTCTGTCCCTGTCGGTCTCCCCTGCACACAAGCGTGTGTGCGGTGTACTTGGCTCCTGTGTCTCTGTCTGTCTCCCCCCCCACAAGCACATGCTGTGTTTGAGTATATGCTTAGTGTCTCCCTCTCCCGCAAACGACTGTTTGTGTCCTGTGTGTGTGTCTGTGTGTGTGTGTGTGTGTGTGTGTGTGTGTGTGAGAGAGAGAGAGAGAGAGAGAGAGACGCAAGAGACGAGAGACGAGAGACAGAGAGATTTTGTTTCTGCCTGCCTCTGCCTGCCTGCCTGCCTCTCTCTCTCTCTCTCTCTCTCTCTCTCTTTCCCTCCCTCCCTCCCTCCCTCCCTCCCTGCCTCTGCCCCGCAATCAAGTGTGTGTGAGAGCGCACGAGTGCTTTTGTGCTTGTCTTTCTGTATCCCTGTGTCTCTGCATGCTCCCCCTCCCGCAAAGGAACGCACACACGCCGAGACTTTTCTCCCTTGCCGTCCCTGCAAGGACCAACGCACGAACGCACGCACGCACGCCCTCCCTCACCTGTCCCCTCCATCGCCTACCTGCTGCGCTGCCGCCAAGCGGCGGTCTACAACGTCACCAAGTTCTACGGCAGCTGTCGCCACAAACCCCACCCACCCTTGGCGATGTCGTCAGGTGACAGCGACCACGTAGACCTGGAGGCTCCATGGGGGGGGGGGGAGAGCGGGCCGGTAGACCGGGAAGGCCTACGCCCTCCCTAGTAGACCGGCAAGCCGCAGCTTCTCCAGCGGGTAGACCGGGGGCCCGGCGAGTAGATTGGGCAGAGCGGGAAGCCCCCACGGTCTCGGAGGTAGACCGGCAAACTCCAGCCTTCGGGTGCCGGTAGACCGGAGGGGAGCTGACGGCCGGGGGACCGGGCTCACCTAGGTGCGACTCCCAGTAGACCGGCCAGCGGTTCCGCGCCGTGCGCCAGGTAGACCGGGAAGCCCCTCGATCTCTGGAGGAAGACCGGAAAGACCCAGCTTTCCCGGGCGGTAGACCGGAGGGGAGCCGACGGCCGGGAGACCGGGCTCACCAGGTCCGACTCCCAGTAGACCGGCCAGCCGTTCCGCGCCGCGCGCCAGGTAGACCGGGAAGCCCCTCGATCTCTGGAGGAAGACCGGCAAGCCGCAGCTTCTCCAGCGGGTAGACCGGGGGCCCGGCGAGTAGATTGGGCAGAGCGGGAGGCCCCCACGGTCTCGGAGGTAGACCGGCAAACTCCAGCCTTCGGGTGCCGGTAGACCGGAGGGGAGCTGACGGCCGGGGGACCGGGCTCACCTAGGTCCGACTCCCAGTAGACCGGCCAGCGGTTCCGCGCCGTGCGCCAGGTAGACCGGGAAGCCCCTCGATCTCTGGAGGAAGACCGGAAAGACCCAGCTTTCCCGGGCGGTAGACCGGAGGGGAGCCGACGGCCGGGAGACCGGGCTCACCAGGTCCGACTCCCAGTAGACCGGCCAGCCGTTCCGCGCCGCGCGCCAGGTAGACCGGGAAGCCCCTCGATCTCTGGAGGAAGACCGGCAAGACCCAGCTTTCCAGGGCGGTAGACCGGAGGGGAGCCGACGGCCGGGAGACCGGGCTCACCTAGGTCCGACTCCCAGTAGACCGGCCAGCCGTTCCGCGCCGCGCGCCAGGTAGACCGGGAAGCCCTTCGATCTCTGGAGGAAGACCGGCAAGACCCAGCTTTCCCGGGCGGTAGACCGGAGGGGAGCCGACGGCCGGGAGACCGGGCTCACCAGGTCCGACTCCCAGTAGACCGGCCAGCGGTTCCGCGCCGCGCGCCAGGTAGACCGGGAAGCCCCTCGATCTCTGGAGGAAGACCGGCAAGACCCGGCCTTATCGGCCGGTAGACCGGAGGGGAGCTGAGGGCCGGGAGACCGGGTAACGTCGCCTGCCCCTCCGGCGGGTCGACCGGGAAGCCTCCCTACCTCGGAGGTAGACCGGCAGGACCCAGCCTCCACGGCCAGCAGAGCCCAGGGCCGGGAGACCGGGCACCCTTGCCAGCCCGGGGCCGGACCGGGGTGACGGTGCACGCGAGAAGCAGACTGGGCCTTCGGTCGGTAGACCGGGAGCCCCCATTCTCTGGAGGGGCCCGGCAAGGCCCAGCCTCCACGGCCGGCAGACTGGGGGGACTCTGTTCGCAGGCCCACCCGCCGCCGGGAGGACCGGCTAGTAGACCGGTTAGCAGCGGTACCAGTCCGGCCGTCAGGTGGCCCGGCGCTTCCCAGCCCCAAGCAGGGGAGACCGGGAAGCCGTCTGTCCTCGAGGTAGAGCTGGAAGCCCCAGGCAAGCAGGCAAGCAGGCAAGCAGGCTGGGAGGGTGGCCGTCCGCTTCCTGCCTTCCAGGTAGACCGGGCAAGAGCCTGTTCCTTCGTTTTAGAGCGCTGGTCAGGCGGCAGGCAGGCAGGCAGGCAGGCAGGCAGGCAGGCAGGCAGGCAGGCAGGCAGGCAAGGAGGGCGTGGTGTGCGTGGACGCGAGGAGCCCACCGCGCCTGACACCGAGTAGACCGGCCAGCGGTGCCGCGCCGTACGCCAGGTAGACCGGCGGAACCCCGCTTTCCGATGGGTAGACCGGGAAGTCCCCACGATCTCTGAGGAAGACCGGCAAGACCCAGCCTTCCCGAACGGTAGACCGGAGGGGAGCCAAAGGCCGGGAGACCGGGCAACGCCGCCAGCCCCTCCGGCGGGTCGACCGGGAAGCCTCCCTTCCTCGGAGGTAGACCGGCAGGACCCAGCCTCCACGGCCAGCAGAGCCCCGGGCCGGGAGACCGGGCACCGCTGCCAGCCCCGGGCCGGACCGGGGTGACGGTGCACGCGAGAAGCAGACTGGGCCTTCGGCCGGTAGACCGGGAGGCCCCCCGTTCTCGGGAGGGGCCCGGCAAGGCCCAGCCTCCACGGCCGGCAGACTGGGGGGACTCCATTCGCAGGCCCACCCGCCGCCGGGATGCCCGGTGCCTTCGCGAGTAGACTGGGCGGTCGGCTGGCCTCCGGCGGGTAGACCGGGGAGGACCGGGAAGCCCACGCCGCCTCGCCCGGGCGGAGAACGGGGGGACCGGCAGCGGACAGACCTCCCAGCGGTAGACCGGGAAAGCCTTCCATCCTCTGAAGGGGACCGCCACGTCCCAGCTTCCCTGGCCAGCAGTGGACCGGAGGAGAGCTGCCAGCGGCCGCAGGAAGAACGGGCCACGCTGCCGGCCCCTCCGGCGGGGAGCTAGACCCGGCCGCCCCCCCGGAAAACGGCCAGCGCTTCC
>NW_027670274.1:105000-110000 GCF_964188305.1 Podarcis bocagei | reverse complement strand
GCCTGCCTGCCTGCCTGCTTCCAAGTAGACCGGGTAAGAACCTGGACCTTTGTATAGAAGCGCCAGGCGGCCGCAGGCAGGCAGGCAGGCAGGTAGCCAGGCGGGTAGGGAGCATGGCCGTCCCCTGCCTGCCTGCCTGCCTGCCTGCCTGCCTGCCTGCCTCCCCAGGTAGACCGGCTAAGAACCTGGACCTTGGTATAGAAGCGCCAGGCTGCCGCAGGCAGGCAGGCAGGCGGGCGGGTAGGGAGCATGGCCGTCCCCTGCCTGCCTGCCTGCCTGCCTGCCTGCCTGCCTGCCTGCCTCCCCCCAGGTAGACCGGCTAAGAACCTGGACCTTGATATAGAAGCGCCAGGCGGCCGCAGGCAGGCAGGCAGGCAGGCAGGCAGGCAGCAGGTCAGGGTGCGTGGACGTCCCATGCATGCCTGCCTGCCTGCCTGCCTCCCCCCCCCCCCAGATAGACCGGATAAGAACCTGGACCTTTTTTTAGGGGCGCCCTCGTGTGGCCAGCATGGTAAGGGCAGGGCAGCCTCCTCCTCCTCCTCCTCCTCCTCCTCCTCCTCCTCCTGCTCCTCCTGCTCCTCCTGCTCCTCCTGCTCCTTCGTCGTATCCCTATTGTTGTCAAGATCGTGCGTGCGTGCGTCCGTGCATTCGTGCGGTCGAAATGGGGTATGCGTGAGTGTTTGTGTGTGTGCTGGCATGCCTGCCCGCCCGCCCGCCCGCCCGCCCGCCTCCCTCTCCGTGATCTACTTTGGGTCTGTCTCTCCCTCCCTCCCCCACCCGCAAGCACATCGCCACGACAAACCACGACATCGCCAAGGGCGGCGTTCGTGGCGACAGCTGCCGTAGACCTCGGTGACTTTGTAGACCGCCGCTTGGCAGCAGAGCAGCAGGTAGGCGATGGAGGAGACGGGTGGGGTGGGGTGGGGTGGGGCGGGGCGGGCCTTCGTGCGTACGTGCGTACGTCCTTGCAGGGACGGCAAGGGATCACCCTTGGCGATGTCGTGGGCGGGGGTGGGTGGTTTCTTTGGTATGCGTGTGTGCGCCTTGGAGTGATATTTTGTGTCCATCTCTCTCTGTCCCTGTCGGTCTCCCCTGCACACAAGCGTGTGTGCGGTGTACTTGGCTCCTGTGTCTCTGTCTGTCTCCCCCCCCACAAGCACATGCTGTGTTTGAGTATATGCTTAGTGTCTCCCTCTCCCGCAAACGACTGTTTGTGTCCTGTGTGTGTGTCTGTGTGTGTGTGTGTGTGTGTGTGTGTGTGTGTGTGAGAGAGAGAGAGAGAGAGAGAGAGACGCAAGAGACGAGAGACGAGAGACAGAGAGATTTTGTTTCTGCCTGCCTCTGCCTGCCTGCCTGCCTCTCTCTCTCTCTCTCTCTCTCTCTCTCTTTCCCTCCCTCCCTCCCTCCCTCCCTCCCTGCCTCTGCCCCGCAATCAAGTGTGTGTGAGAGCGCACGAGTGCTTTTGTGCTTGTCTTTCTGTATCCCTGTGTCTCTGCATGCTCCCCCTCCCGCAAAGGAACGCACACACGCCGAGACTTTTCTCCCTTGCCGTCCCTGCAAGGACCAACGCACGAACGCACGCACGCACGCCCTCCCTCACCTGTCCCCTCCATCGCCTACCTGCTGCGCTGCCGCCAAGCGGCGGTCTACAACGTCACCAAGTTCTACGGCAGCTGTCGCCACAAACCCCACCCACCCTTGGCGATGTCGTCAGGTGACAGCGACCACGTAGACCTGGAGGCTCCATGGGGGGGGGGGAGAGCGGGCCGGTAGACCGGGAAGGCCTACGCCCTCCCTAGTAGACCGGCAAGCCGCAGCTTCTCCAGCGGGTAGACCGGGGGCCCGGCGAGTAGATTGGGCAGAGCGGGAAGCCCCCACGGTCTCGGAGGTAGACCGGCAAACTCCAGCCTTCGGGTGCCGGTAGACCGGAGGGGAGCTGACGGCCGGGGGACCGGGCTCACCTAGGTGCGACTCCCAGTAGACCGGCCAGCGGTTCCGCGCCGTGCGCCAGGTAGACCGGGAAGCCCCTCGATCTCTGGAGGAAGACCGGAAAGACCCAGCTTTCCCGGGCGGTAGACCGGAGGGGAGCCGACGGCCGGGAGACCGGGCTCACCAGGTCCGACTCCCAGTAGACCGGCCAGCCGTTCCGCGCCGCGCGCCAGGTAGACCGGGAAGCCCCTCGATCTCTGGAGGAAGACCGGCAAGCCGCAGCTTCTCCAGCGGGTAGACCGGGGGCCCGGCGAGTAGATTGGGCAGAGCGGGAGGCCCCCACGGTCTCGGAGGTAGACCGGCAAACTCCAGCCTTCGGGTGCCGGTAGACCGGAGGGGAGCTGACGGCCGGGGGACCGGGCTCACCTAGGTCCGACTCCCAGTAGACCGGCCAGCGGTTCCGCGCCGTGCGCCAGGTAGACCGGGAAGCCCCTCGATCTCTGGAGGAAGACCGGAAAGACCCAGCTTTCCCGGGCGGTAGACCGGAGGGGAGCCGACGGCCGGGAGACCGGGCTCACCAGGTCCGACTCCCAGTAGACCGGCCAGCCGTTCCGCGCCGCGCGCCAGGTAGACCGGGAAGCCCCTCGATCTCTGGAGGAAGACCGGCAAGACCCAGCTTTCCAGGGCGGTAGACCGGAGGGGAGCCGACGGCCGGGAGACCGGGCTCACCTAGGTCCGACTCCCAGTAGACCGGCCAGCCGTTCCGCGCCGCGCGCCAGGTAGACCGGGAAGCCCTTCGATCTCTGGAGGAAGACCGGCAAGACCCAGCTTTCCCGGGCGGTAGACCGGAGGGGAGCCGACGGCCGGGAGACCGGGCTCACCAGGTCCGACTCCCAGTAGACCGGCCAGCGGTTCCGCGCCGTGCGCCAGGTAGACCGGGAAGCCCCTCGATCTCTGGAGGAAGACCGGAAAGACCCAGCTTTCCCGGGCGGTAGACCGGAGGGGAGCCGACGGCCGGGAGACCGGGCTCACCAGGTCCGACTCCCAGTAGACCGGCCAGCCGTTCCGCGCCGCGCGCCAGGTAGACCGGGAAGCCCCTCGATCTCTGGAGGAAGACCGGCAAGCCGCAGCTTCTCCAGCGGGTAGACCGGGGGCCCGGCGAGTAGATTGGGCAGAGCGGGAGGCCCCCACGGTCTCGGAGGTAGACCGGCAAACTCCAGCCTTCGGGTGCCGGTAGACCGGAGGGGAGCTGACGGCCGGGGGACCGGGCTCACCTAGGTGCGACTCCCAGTAGACCGGCCAGCGGTTCCGCGCCGTGCGCCAGGTAGACCGGGAAGCCCCTCGATCTCTGGAGGAAGACCGGAAAGACCCAGCTTTCCCGGGCGGTAGACCGGAGGGGAGCCGACGGCCGGGAGACCGGGCTCACCAGGTCCGACTCCCAGTAGACCGGCCAGCCGTTCCGCGCCGCGCGCCAGGTAGACCGGGAAGCCCCTCGATCTCTGGAGGAAGACCGGCAAGACCCAGCTTTCCAGGGCGGTAGACCGGAGGGGAGCCGACGGCCGGGAGACCGGGCTCACCTAGGTCCGACTCCCAGTAGACCGGCCAGCCGTTCCGCGCCGCGCGCCAGGTAGACCGGGAAGCCCTTCGATCTCTGGAGGAAGACCGGCAAGACCCAGCTTTCCCGGGCGGTAGACCGGAGGGGAGCCGACGGCCGGGAGACCGGGCTCACCAGGTCCGACTCCCAGTAGACCGGCCAGCGGTTCCGCGCCGCGCGCCAGGTAGACCGGGAAGCCCCTCGATCTCTGGAGGAAGACCGGCAAGACCCGGCCTTATCGGCCGGTAGACCGGAGGGGAGCTGAGGGCCGGGAGACCGGGTAACGTCGCCTGCCCCTCCGGCGGGTCGACCGGGAAGCCTCCCTACCTCGGAGGTAGACCGGCAGGACCCAGCCTCCACGGCCAGCAGAGCCCAGGGCCGGGAGACCGGGCACCCTTGCCAGCCCGGGGCCGGACCGGGGTGACGGTGCACGCGAGAAGCAGACTGGGCCTTCGGTCGGTAGACCGGGAGCCCCCATTCTCTGGAGGGGCCCGGCAAGGCCCAGCCTCCACGGCCGGCAGACTGGGGGGACTCTGTTCGCAGGCCCACCCGCCGCCGGGAGGACCGGCTAGTAGACCGGTTAGCAGCGGTACCAGTCCGGCCGTCAGGTGGCCCGGCGCTTCCCAGCCCCAAGCAGGGGAGACCGGGAAGCCGTCTGTCCTCGAGGTAGAGCTGGAAGCCCCAGGCAAGCAGGCAAGCAGGCAAGCAGGCTGGGAGGGTGGCCGTCCGCTTCCTGCCTTCCAGGTAGACCGGGCAAGAGCCTGTTCCTTCGTTTTAGAGCGCTGGTCAGGCGGCAGGCAGGCAGGCAGGCAGGCAGGCAGGCAGGCAGGCAGGCAGGCAAGGAGGGCGTGGTGTGCGTGGACGCGAGGAGCCCACCGCGCCTGACACCGAGTAGACCGGCCAGCGGTGCCGCGCCGTACGCCAGGTAGACCGGCGGAACCCTGCTTTCCGATGGGTAGACCGGGAAGTCCCCACGATCTCTGAGGAAGACCGGCAAGACCCAGCCTTCCCGAACGGTAGACCGGAGGGGAGCCAAAGGCCGGGAGACCGGGCAACGCCGCCAGCCCCTCCGGCGGGTCGACCGGGAAGCCTCCCTTCCTCGGAGGTAGACCGGCAGGACCCAGCCTCCACGGCCAGCAGAGCCCCGGGCCGGGAGACCGGGCACCGCTGCCAGCCCCGGGCCGGACCGGGGTGACGGTGCACGCGAGAAGCAGACTGGGCCTTCGGCCGGTAGACCGGGAGGCCCCCCGTTCTCGGGAGGGGCCCGGCAAGGCCCAGCCTCCACGGCCGGCAGACTGGGGGGACTCCATTCGCAGGCCCACCCGCCGCCGGGATGCCCGGTGCCTTCGCGAGTAGACTGGGCGGTCGGCTGGCCTCCGGCGGGTAGACCGGGGAGGACCGGGAAGCCCACGCCGCCTCGCCCGGGCGGAGAACGGGGGGACCGGCAGCGGACAGACCTCCCAGCGGTAGACCGGGA
>NW_027670274.1:87500-92500 GCF_964188305.1 Podarcis bocagei | reverse complement strand
CTGCCTGCCTGCCTGCCTGCCTGCCTGCCTCCCCCAGGTAGACCGGCTAAGAACCTGGACCTTGGTATAGAAGCGCCAGGCGGCCGCAGGCAGGCAGGCAGGCAGGCAGGCAGGCGGGCGGGCGGGCGGGTAGGGAGCATGGCCGTCCCCTGCCTGCCTGCCTGCCTGCCTGCCTGCCTGCTTCCAAGTAGACCGGGTAAGAACCTGGACCTTTGTATAGAAGCGCCAGGCGGCCGCAGGCAGGCAGGCAGGCAGGTAGCCAGGCGGGTAGGGAGCATGGCCGTCCCCTGCCTGCCTGCCTGCCTGCCTGCCTGCCTGCCTGCCTCCCCCCAGGTAGACCGGCTAAGAACCTGGACCTTGGTATAGAAGCGCCAGGCTGCCGCAGGCAGGCAGGCAGGCGGGCGGGTAGGGAGCATGGCCGTCCCCTGCCTGCCTGCCTGCCTGCCTGCCTGCCTGCCTGCCTGCCTCCCCCCAGGTAGACCGGCTAAGAACCTGGACCTTGATATAGAAGCGCCAGGCGGCCGCAGGCAGGCAGGCAGGCAGGCAGGCAGGCAGCAGGTCAGGGTGCGTGGACGTCCCATGCATGCCTGCCTGCCTGCCTGCCTCCCCCCCCCCCCAGATAGACCGGATAAGAACCTGGACCTTTTTTTAGGGGCGCCCTCGTGTGGCCAGCATGGTAAGGGCAGGGCAGCCTCCTCCTCCTCCTCCTCCTCCTCCTCCTCCTCCTCCTCCTGCTCCTCCTGCTCCTCCTGCTCCTCCTGCTCCTTCGTCGTATCCCTATTGTTGTCAAGATCGTGCGTGCGTGCGTCCGTGCATTCGTGCGGTCGAAATGGGGTATGCGTGAGTGTTTGTGTGTGTGCTGGCATGCCTGCCCGCCCGCCCGCCCGCCCGCCCGCCTCCCTCTCCGTGATCTACTTTGGGTCTGTCTCTCCCTCCCTCCCCCACCCGCAAGCACATCGCCACGACAAACCACGACATCGCCAAGGGCGGCGTTCGTGGCGACAGCTGCCGTAGACCTCGGTGACTTTGTAGACCGCCGCTTGGCAGCAGAGCAGCAGGTAGGCGATGGAGGAGACGGGTGGGGTGGGGTGGGGTGGGGCGGGGCGGGCCTTCGTGCGTACGTGCGTACGTCCTTGCAGGGACGGCAAGGGATCACCCTTGGCGATGTCGTGGGCGGGGGTGGGTGGTTTCTTTGGTATGCGTGTGTGCGCCTTGGAGTGATATTTTGTGTCCATCTCTCTCTGTCCCTGTCGGTCTCCCCTGCACACAAGCGTGTGTGCGGTGTACTTGGCTCCTGTGTCTCTGTCTGTCTCCCCCCCCACAAGCACATGCTGTGTTTGAGTATATGCTTAGTGTCTCCCTCTCCCGCAAACGACTGTTTGTGTCCTGTGTGTGTGTCTGTGTGTGTGTGTGTGTGTGTGTGTGTGTGTGAGAGAGAGAGAGAGAGAGAGAGAGAGACGCAAGAGACGAGAGACGAGAGACAGAGAGATTTTGTTTCTGCCTGCCTCTGCCTGCCTGCCTGCCTCTCTCTCTCTCTCTCTCTCTCTCTCTCTTTCCCTCCCTCCCTCCCTCCCTCCCTCCCTGCCTCTGCCCCGCAATCAAGTGTGTGTGAGAGCGCACGAGTGCTTTTGTGCTTGTCTTTCTGTATCCCTGTGTCTCTGCATGCTCCCCCTCCCGCAAAGGAACGCACACACGCCGAGACTTTTCTCCCTTGCCGTCCCTGCAAGGACCAACGCACGAACGCACGCACGCACGCCCTCCCTCACCTGTCCCCTCCATCGCCTACCTGCTGCGCTGCCGCCAAGCGGCGGTCTCAACGTCACCAAGTTCTACGGCAGCTGTCGCCACAAACCCCACCCACCCTTGGCGATGTCGTCAGGTGACAGCGACCACGTAGACCTGGAGGCTCCATGGGGGGGGGGGGAGAGCGGGCCGGTAGACCGGGAAGGCCTACGCCCTCCCTAGTAGACCGGCAAGCCGCAGCTTCTCCAGCGGGTAGACCGGGGGCCCGGCGAGTAGATTGGGCAGAGCGGGAAGCCCCCACGGTCTCGGAGGTAGACCGGCAAACTCCAGCCTTCGGGTGCCGGTAGACCGGAGGGGAGCTGACGGCCGGGGGACCGGGCTCACCTAGGTGCGACTCCCAGTAGACCGGCCAGCGGTTCCGCGCCGTGCGCCAGGTAGACCGGGAAGCCCCTCGATCTCTGGAGGAAGACCGGAAAGACCCAGCTTTCCCGGGCGGTAGACCGGAGGGGAGCCGACGGCCGGGAGACCGGGCTCACCAGGTCCGACTCCCAGTAGACCGGCCAGCCGTTCCGCGCCGCGCGCCAGGTAGACCGGGAAGCCCCTCGATCTCTGGAGGAAGACCGGCAAGCCGCAGCTTCTCCAGCGGGTAGACCGGGGGCCCGGCGAGTAGATTGGGCAGAGCGGGAGGCCCCCACGGTCTCGGAGGTAGACCGGCAAACTCCAGCCTTCGGGTGCCGGTAGACCGGAGGGGAGCTGACGGCCGGGGGACCGGGCTCACCTAGGTCCGACTCCCAGTAGACCGGCCAGCGGTTCCGCGCCGTGCGCCAGGTAGACCGGGAAGCCCCTCGATCTCTGGAGGAAGACCGGAAAGACCCAGCTTTCCCGGGCGGTAGACCGGAGGGGAGCCGACGGCCGGGAGACCGGGCTCACCAGGTCCGACTCCCAGTAGACCGGCCAGCCGTTCCGCGCCGCGCGCCAGGTAGACCGGGAAGCCCCTCGATCTCTGGAGGAAGACCGGCAAGACCCAGCTTTCCAGGGCGGTAGACCGGAGGGGAGCCGACGGCCGGGAGACCGGGCTCACCTAGGTCCGACTCCCAGTAGACCGGCCAGCCGTTCCGCGCCGCGCGCCAGGTAGACCGGGAAGCCCTTCGATCTCTGGAGGAAGACCGGCAAGACCCAGCTTTCCCGGGCGGTAGACCGGAGGGGAGCCGACGGCCGGGAGACCGGGCTCACCAGGTCCGACTCCCAGTAGACCGGCCAGCGGTTCCGCGCCGCGCGCCAGGTAGACCGGGAAGCCCCTCGATCTCTGGAGGAAGACCGGCAAGACCCGGCCTTATCGGCCGGTAGACCGGAGGGGAGCTGAGGGCCGGGAGACCGGGTAACGTCGCCTGCCCCTCCGGCGGGTCGACCGGGAAGCCTCCCTACCTCGGAGGTAGACCGGCAGGACCCAGCCTCCACGGCCAGCAGAGCCCAGGGCCGGGAGACCGGGCACCCTTGCCAGCCCGGGGCCGGACCGGGGTGACGGTGCACGCGAGAAGCAGACTGGGCCTTCGGTCGGTAGACCGGGAGCCCCCATTCTCTGGAGGGGCCCGGCAAGGCCCAGCCTCCACGGCCGGCAGACTGGGGGGACTCTGTTCGCAGGCCCACCCGCCGCCGGGAGGACCGGCTAGTAGACCGGTTAGCAGCGGTACCAGTCCGGCCGTCAGGTGGCCCGGCGCTTCCCAGCCCCAAGCAGGGGAGACCGGGAAGCCGTCTGTCCTCGAGGTAGAGCTGGAAGCCCCAGGCAAGCAGGCAAGCAGGCAAGCAGGCTGGGAGGGTGGCCGTCCGCTTCCTGCCTTCCAGGTAGACCGGGCAAGAGCCTGTTCCTTCGTTTTAGAGCGCTGGTCAGGCGGCGGCAGGCAGGCAGGCAGGCAGGCAGGCAGGCAGGCAGGCAGGCAGGCAGGCAAGGAGGGCGTGGTGTGCGTGGACGCGAGGAGCCCACCGCGCCTGACACCGAGTAGACCGGCCAGCGGTGCCGCGCCGTACGCCAGGTAGACCGGCGGAACCCCGCTTTCCGATGGGTAGACCGGGAAGTCCCCACGATCTCTGAGGAAGACCGGCAAGACCCAGCCTTCCCGAACGGTAGACCGGAGGGGAGCCAAAGGCCGGGAGACCGGGCAACGCCGCCAGCCCCTCCGGCGGGTCGACCGGGAAGCCTCCCTTCCTCGGAGGTAGACCGGCAGGACCCAGCCTCCACGGCCAGCAGAGCCCCGGGCCGGGAGACCGGGCACCGCTGCCAGCCCCGGGCCGGACCGGGGTGACGGTGCACGCGAGAAGCAGACTGGGCCTTCGGCCGGTAGACCGGGAGGCCCCCCGTTCTCGGGAGGGGCCCGGCAAGGCCCAGCCTCCACGGCCGGCAGACTGGGGGGACTCCATTCGCAGGCCCACCCGCCGCCGGGATGCCCGGTGCCTTCGCGAGTAGACTGGGCGGTCGGCTGGCCTCCGGCGGGTAGACCGGGGAGGACCGGGAAGCCCACGCCGCCTCGCCCGGGCGGAGAACGGGGGGACCGGCAGCGGACAGACCTCCCAGCGGTAGACCGGGAAAGCCTTCCATCCTCTGAAGGGGACCGCCACGTCCCAGCTTCCCTGGCCAGCAGTGGACCGGAGGAGAGCTGCCAGCGGCCGCAGGAAGAACGGGCCACGCTGCCGGCCCCTCCGGCGGGGAGCTAGACCCGGCCGCCCCCCCGGAAAACGGCCAGCGCTTCCCCTCCTTACGCCGGGAAGACCGGCCCACCCGCCCCCGCTTGCCGGCCGGTAGACCGGGGCCACCGGCAACCGCGCCCCCTGGACCGGGCAGGGGCCGGACCCACACAGACGCCCGGAAGCCTGCCCTTCTCCGGCCTTCGCACCCTCTGCCAACCGCTCTCGCCTCCCGTTCTCGGAGGTAGACCGGCAAGCCCCAGTCCCCCCAGCCCGGCTAGTAGACCGGTTAGCAGCGGTACCAGTCCGGCCGTCAGGTGGCCCGGCGCTTCCCAGCCCCAAGCAGGGGAGACCGGGAAGCCGTCTGTCCTCGAGGTAGAGCTGGAAGCCCCAGGCAGCCAGCCAGGCAGGCAGGCAGGCGTGAGCGTGGACGCGAGGAGCCCACCGGGCCTCCGTCGGGCTGACCGGGAATTCTCCCTTCCTCGGAGGTAGACCGGCAAGACCCAGCCGGCCGACTGCAGGGGAGCCCAGGGCCGGGAGAACGGGGTGACCGTGGACGCGAGAAGCAGACTGGGCCT
>NW_027670274.1:70000-75000 GCF_964188305.1 Podarcis bocagei | reverse complement strand
GGCAGGGCAGCCTCCTCCTCCTCCTCCTCCTCCTCCTCCTCCTCCTCCTCCTGCTCCTCCTGCTCCTCCTGCTCCTCCTGCTCCTTCGTCGTATCCCTATTGTTGTCAAGATCGTGCGTGCGTGCGTCCGTGCATTCGTGCGGTCGAAATGGGGTATGCGTGAGTGTTTGTGTGTGTGCTGGCATGCCTGCCCGCCCGCCCGCCCGCCCGCCCGCCTCCCTCTCCGTGATCTACTTTGGGTCTGTCTCTCCCTCCCTCCCCCACCCGCAAGCACATCGCCACGACAAACCACGACATCGCCAAGGGCGGCGTTCGTGGCGACAGCTGCCGTAGACCTCGGTGACTTTGTAGACCGCCGCTTGGCAGCAGAGCAGCAGGTAGGCGATGGAGGAGACGGGTGGGGTGGGGTGGGGTGGGGCGGGGCGGGCCTTCGTGCGTACGTGCGTACGTCCTTGCAGGGACGGCAAGGGATCACCCTTGGCGATGTCGTGGGCGGGGGTGGGTGGTTTCTTTGGTATGCGTGTGTGCGCCTTGGAGTGATATTTTGTGTCCATCTCTCTCTGTCCCTGTCGGTCTCCCCTGCACACAAGCGTGTGTGCGGTGTACTTGGCTCCTGTGTCTCTGTCTGTCTCCCCCCCCACAAGCACATGCTGTGTTTGAGTATATGCTTAGTGTCTCCCTCTCCCGCAAACGACTGTTTGTGTCCTGTGTGTGTGTCTGTGTGTGTGTGTGTGTGTGTGTGTGTGTGTGTGAGAGAGAGAGAGAGAGAGAGAGAGACGCAAGAGACGAGAGACGAGAGACAGAGAGATTTTGTTTCTGCCTGCCTCTGCCTGCCTGCCTGCCTCTCTCTCTCTCTCTCTCTCTCTCTCTCTTTCCCTCCCTCCCTCCCTCCCTCCCTCCCTGCCTCTGCCCCGCAATCAAGTGTGTGTGAGAGCGCACGAGTGCTTTTGTGCTTGTCTTTCTGTATCCCTGTGTCTCTGCATGCTCCCCCTCCCGCAAAGGAACGCACACACGCCGAGACTTTTCTCCCTTGCCGTCCCTGCAAGGACCAACGCACGAACGCACGCACGCACGCCCTCCCTCACCTGTCCCCTCCATCGCCTACCTGCTGCGCTGCCGCCAAGCGGCGGTCTACAACGTCACCAAGTTCTACGGCAGCTGTCGCCACAAACCCCACCCACCCTTGGCGATGTCGTCAGGTGACAGCGACCACGTAGACCTGGAGGCTCCATGGGGGGGGGGGGAGAGCGGGCCGGTAGACCGGGAAGGCCTACGCCCTCCCTAGTAGACCGGCAAGCCGCAGCTTCTCCAGCGGGTAGACCGGGGGCCCGGCGAGTAGATTGGGCAGAGCGGGAAGCCCCCACGGTCTCGGAGGTAGACCGGCAAACTCCAGCCTTCGGGTGCCGGTAGACCGGAGGGGAGCTGACGGCCGGGGGACCGGGCTCACCTAGGTGCGACTCCCAGTAGACCGGCCAGCGGTTCCGCGCCGTGCGCCAGGTAGACCGGGAAGCCCCTCGATCTCTGGAGGAAGACCGGAAAGACCCAGCTTTCCCGGGCGGTAGACCGGAGGGGAGCCGACGGCCGGGAGACCGGGCTCACCAGGTCCGACTCCCAGTAGACCGGCCAGCCGTTCCGCGCCGCGCGCCAGGTAGACCGGGAAGCCCCTCGATCTCTGGAGGAAGACCGGCAAGCCGCAGCTTCTCCAGCGGGTAGACCGGGGGCCCGGCGAGTAGATTGGGCAGAGCGGGAGGCCCCCACGGTCTCGGAGGTAGACCGGCAAACTCCAGCCTTCGGGTGCCGGTAGACCGGAGGGGAGCTGACGGCCGGGGGACCGGGCTCACCTAGGTCCGACTCCCAGTAGACCGGCCAGCGGTTCCGCGCCGTGCGCCAGGTAGACCGGGAAGCCCCTCGATCTCTGGAGGAAGACCGGAAAGACCCAGCTTTCCCGGGCGGTAGACCGGAGGGGAGCCGACGGCCGGGAGACCGGGCTCACCAGGTCCGACTCCCAGTAGACCGGCCAGCCGTTCCGCGCCGCGCGCCAGGTAGACCGGGAAGCCCCTCGATCTCTGGAGGAAGACCGGCAAGACCCAGCTTTCCAGGGCGGTAGACCGGAGGGGAGCCGACGGCCGGGAGACCGGGCTCACCTAGGTCCGACTCCCAGTAGACCGGCCAGCCGTTCCGCGCCGCGCGCCAGGTAGACCGGGAAGCCCTTCGATCTCTGGAGGAAGACCGGCAAGACCCAGCTTTCCCGGGCGGTAGACCGGAGGGGAGCCGACGGCCGGGAGACCGGGCTCACCAGGTCCGACTCCCAGTAGACCGGCCAGCGGTTCCGCGCCGCGCGCCAGGTAGACCGGGAAGCCCCTCGATCTCTGGAGGAAGACCGGCAAGACCCGGCCTTATCGGCCGGTAGACCGGAGGGGAGCTGAGGGCCGGGAGACCGGGTAACGTCGCCTGCCCCTCCGGCGGGTCGACCGGGAAGCCTCCCTACCTCGGAGGTAGACCGGCAGGACCCAGCCTCCACGGCCAGCAGAGCCCAGGGCCGGGAGACCGGGCACCCTTGCCAGCCCGGGGCCGGACCGGGGTGACGGTGCACGCGAGAAGCAGACTGGGCCTTCGGTCGGTAGACCGGGAGCCCCCATTCTCTGGAGGGGCCCGGCAAGGCCCAGCCTCCACGGCCGGCAGACTGGGGGGACTCTGTTCGCAGGCCCACCCGCCGCCGGGAGGACCGGCTAGTAGACCGGTTAGCAGCGGTACCAGTCCGGCCGTCAGGTGGCCCGGCGCTTCCCAGCCCCAAGCAGGGGAGACCGGGAAGCCGTCTGTCCTCGAGGTAGAGCTGGAAGCCCCAGGCAAGCAGGCAAGCAGGCAAGCAGGCTGGGAGGGTGGCCGTCCGCTTCCTGCCTTCCAGGTAGACCGGGCAAGAGCCTGTTCCTTCGTTTTAGAGCGCTGGTCAGGCGGCAGGCAGGCAGGCAGGCAGGCAGGCAGGCAGGCAGGCAGGCAGGCAGGCAGGCAAGGAGGGCGTGGTGTGCGTGGACGCGAGGAGCCCACCGCGCCTGACACCGAGTAGACCGGCCAGCGGTGCCGCGCCGTACGCCAGGTAGACCGGCGGAACCCCGCTTTCCGATGGGTAGACCGGGAAGTCCCCACGATCTCTGAGGAAGACCGGCAAGACCCAGCCTTCCCGAACGGTAGACCGGAGGGGAGCCAAAGGCCGGGAGACCGGGCAACGCCGCCAGCCCCTCCGGCGGGTCGACCGGGAAGCCTCCCTTCCTCGGAGGTAGACCGGCAGGACCCAGCCTCCACGGCCAGCAGAGCCCCGGGCCGGGAGACCGGGCACCGCTGCCAGCCCCGGGCCGGACCGGGGTGACGGTGCACGCGAGAAGCAGACTGGGCCTTCGGCCGGTAGACCGGGAGGCCCCCCGTTCTCGGGAGGGGCCCGGCAAGGCCCAGCCTCCACGGCCGGCAGACTGGGGGGACTCCATTCGCAGGCCCACCCGCCGCCGGGATGCCCGGTGCCTTCGCGAGTAGACTGGGCGGTCGGCTGGCCTCCGGCGGGTAGACCGGGGAGGACCGGGAAGCCCACGCCGCCTCGCCCGGGCGGAGAACGGGGGGACCGGCAGCGGACAGACCTCCCAGCGGTAGACCGGGAAAGCCTTCCATCCTCTGAAGGGGACCGCCACGTCCCAGCTTCCCTGGCCAGCAGTGGACCGGAGGAGAGCTGCCAGCGGCCGCAGGAAGAACGGGCCACGCTGCCGGCCCCTCCGGCGGGGAGCTAGACCCGGCCGCCCCCCCGGAAAACGGCCAGCGCTTCCCCTCCTTACGCCGGGAAGACCGGCCCACCCGCCCCCGCTTGCCGGCCGGTAGACCGGGGCCACCGGCAACCGCGCCCCCTGGACCGGGCAGGGGCCGGACCCACACAGACGCCCGGAAGCCTGCCCTTCTCCGGCCTTCGCACCCTCTGCCAACCGCTCTCGCCTCCCGTTCTCGGAGGTAGACCGGCAAGCCCCAGTCCCCCCAGCCCGGCTAGTAGACCGGTTAGCAGCGGTACCAGTCCGGCCGTCAGGTGGCCCGGCGCTTCCCAGCCCCAAGCAGGGGAGACCGGGAAGCCGTCTGTCCTCGAGGTAGAGCTGGAAGCCCCAGGCAGCCAGCCAGGCAGGCAGGCAGGCGTGAGCGTGGACGCGAGGAGCCCACCGGGCCTCCGTCGGGCTGACCGGGAATTCTCCCTTCCTCGGAGGTAGACCGGCAAGACCCAGCCGGCCGACTGCAGGGGAGCCCAGGGCCGGGAGAACGGGGTGACCGTGGACGCGAGAAGCAGACTGGGCCTTCGCTGGGTAGACCGGGAGGCTCCCCGTTCTCGGAAGGGGGACGGCGAGGCCCTCGCGAGTAGACCGGGCGGTCGGCAGGCCTCCAGCGGGTAGACCGGGGAGGACCGCGAAGCCCCAACCGCAGTAAAAACGGGCCGCAGTGCCGGCCCCTCCGGCGTGGAGCTAGACCCGGCCGCCCCCCCCCTTAGGAAAACGGCCAGCGCTTCCGCTCCTTCCACCGGGAAGACCGGCCGAGCCACCCCCGCTTGCCGGCCGGTAGACCGGGGCCACCGGCAACCGCGCCCCCTGGACCGGGCAGGGGCCGGACCCACGCAGACGCCCGGAAGCCTGCCCTTCTCCGGCCTTCGCACCCTCCGCCAACCGCTCTCGCCTCGCCTCCGTCCGCCTCCCGTTCTCGGAGGTAGACCGGCAAGCCCCAGTCCCCCCCGGCCCGGCTAGTAGACCGGTTAGCAGCGGTACCAGTCCGGCCGTCAAGTGGCCCGGCGCTTCCCAGCCCCAAGCAGGGGAGACCGGGAAGCCGTCTGTCCTCGAGGTAGAGCTGGAAGCCCCAGGCAGGCAGGCAGGCAGGCAGGCAGGCAGGCAGGCAGGCAGGCTCCCTTCCTCGGAGGTAGACCGGCAAGACCCAGCCGGCCGACTGCAGGGGAGCCCAGGGCCGGGAGAACGGGGTGACCGTGGACG
>NW_027670274.1:52500-57500 GCF_964188305.1 Podarcis bocagei | reverse complement strand
TCTCCCTCTCCCGCAAACGACTGTTTGTGTCCTGTGTGTGTGTCTGTGTGTGTGTGTGTGTGTGTGTGTGTGTGTGTGAGAGAGAGAGAGAGAGAGAGAGAGACGCAAGAGACGAGAGACGAGAGACAGAGAGATTTTGTTTCTGCCTGCCTCTGCCTGCCTGCCTGCCTCTCTCTCTCTCTCTCTCTCTCTCTCTCTTTCCCTCCCTCCCTCCCTCCCTCCCTCCCTGCCTCTGCCCCGCAATCAAGTGTGTGTGAGAGCGCACGAGTGCTTTTGTGCTTGTCTTTCTGTATCCCTGTGTCTCTGCATGCTCCCCCTCCCGCAAAGGAACGCACACACGCCGAGACTTTTCTCCCTTGCCGTCCCTGCAAGGACCAACGCACGAACGCACGCACGCACGCCCTCCCTCACCTGTCCCCTCCATCGCCTACCTGCTGCGCTGCCGCCAAGCGGCGGTCTACAACGTCACCAAGTTCTACGGCAGCTGTCGCCACAAACCCCACCCACCCTTGGCGATGTCGTCAGGTGACAGCGACCACGTAGACCTGGAGGCTCCATGGGGGGGGGGGAGAGCGGGCCGGTAGACCGGGAAGGCCTACGCCCTCCCTAGTAGACCGGCAAGCCGCAGCTTCTCCAGCGGGTAGACCGGGGGCCCGGCGAGTAGATTGGGCAGAGCGGGAAGCCCCCACGGTCTCGGAGGTAGACCGGCAAACTCCAGCCTTCGGGTGCCGGTAGACCGGAGGGGAGCTGACGGCCGGGGGACCGGGCTCACCTAGGTGCGACTCCCAGTAGACCGGCCAGCGGTTCCGCGCCGTGCGCCAGGTAGACCGGGAAGCCCCTCGATCTCTGGAGGAAGACCGGAAAGACCCAGCTTTCCCGGGCGGTAGACCGGAGGGGAGCCGACGGCCGGGAGACCGGGCTCACCAGGTCCGACTCCCAGTAGACCGGCCAGCCGTTCCGCGCCGCGCGCCAGGTAGACCGGGAAGCCCCTCGATCTCTGGAGGAAGACCGGCAAGCCGCAGCTTCTCCAGCGGGTAGACCGGGGGCCCGGCGAGTAGATTGGGCAGAGCGGGAGGCCCCCACGGTCTCGGAGGTAGACCGGCAAACTCCAGCCTTCGGGTGCCGGTAGACCGGAGGGGAGCTGACGGCCGGGGGACCGGGCTCACCTAGGTCCGACTCCCAGTAGACCGGCCAGCGGTTCCGCGCCGTGCGCCAGGTAGACCGGGAAGCCCCTCGATCTCTGGAGGAAGACCGGAAAGACCCAGCTTTCCCGGGCGGTAGACCGGAGGGGAGCCGACGGCCGGGAGACCGGGCTCACCAGGTCCGACTCCCAGTAGACCGGCCAGCTGTTCCGCGCCGCGCGCCAGGTAGACCGGGAAGCCCCTCGATCTCTGGAGGAAGACCGGCAAGACCCAGCTTTCCAGGGCGGTAGACCGGAGGGGAGCCGACGGCCGGGAGACCGGGCTCACCTAGGTCCGACTCCCAGTAGACCGGCCAGCCGTTCCGCGCCGCGCGCCAGGTAGACCGGGAAGCCCTTCGATCTCTGGAGGAAGACCGGCAAGACCCAGCTTTCCCGGGCGGTAGACCGGAGGGGAGCCGACGGCCGGGAGACCGGGCTCACCAGGTCCGACTCCCAGTAGACCGGCCAGCGGTTCCGCGCCGCGCGCCAGGTAGACCGGGAAGCCCCTCGATCTCTGGAGGAAGACCGGCAAGACCCGGCCTTATCGGCCGGTAGACCGGAGGGGAGCTGAGGGCCGGGAGACCGGGTAACGTCGCCTGCCCCTCCGGCGGGTCGACCGGGAAGCCTCCCTACCTCGGAGGTAGACCGGCAGGACCCAGCCTCCACGGCCAGCAGAGCCCAGGGCCGGGAGACCGGGCACCCTTGCCAGCCCGGGGCCGGACCGGGGTGACGGTGCACGCGAGAAGCAGACTGGGCCTTCGGTCGGTAGACCGGGAGCCCCCATTCTCTGGAGGGGCCCGGCAAGGCCCAGCCTCCACGGCCGGCAGACTGGGGGGACTCTGTTCGCAGGCCCACCCGCCGCCGGGAGGACCGGCTAGTAGACCGGTTAGCAGCGGTACCAGTCCGGCCGTCAGGTGGCCCGGCGCTTCCCAGCCCCAAGCAGGGGAGACCGGGAAGCCGTCTGTCCTCGAGGTAGAGCTGGAAGCCCCAGGCAAGCAGGCAAGCAGGCAAGCAGGCTGGGAGGGTGGCCGTCCGCTTCCTGCCTTCCAGGTAGACCGGGCAAGAGCCTGTTCCTTCGTTTTAGAGCGCTGGTCAGGCGGCAGGCAGGCAGGCAGGCAGGCAGGCAGGCAGGCAGGCAGGCAGGCAGGCAAGGAGGGCGTGGTGTGCGTGGACGCGAGGAGCCCACCGCGCCTGACACCGAGTAGACCGGCCAGCGGTGCCGCGCCGTACGCCAGGTAGACCGGCGGAACCCCGCTTTCCGATGGGTAGACCGGGAAGTCCCCACGATCTCTGAGGAAGACCGGCAAGACCCAGCCTTCCCGAACGGTAGACCGGAGGGGAGCCAAAGGCCGGGAGACCGGGCAACGCCGCCAGCCCCTCCGGCGGGTCGACCGGGAAGCCTCCCTTCCTCGGAGGTAGACCGGCAGGACCCAGCCTCCACGGCCAGCAGAGCCCCGGGCCGGGAGACCGGGCACCGCTGCCAGCCCCGGGCCGGACCGGGGTGACGGTGCACGCGAGAAGCAGACTGGGCCTTCGGCCGGTAGACCGGGAGGCCCCCCGTTCTCGGGAGGGGCCCGGCAAGGCCCAGCCTCCACGGCCGGCAGACTGGGGGGACTCCATTCGCAGGCCCACCCGCCGCCGGGATGCCCGGTGCCTTCGCGAGTAGACTGGGCGGTCGGCTGGCCTCCGGCGGGTAGACCGGGGAGGACCGGGAAGCCCACGCCGCCTCGCCCGGGCGGAGAACGGGGGGACCGGCAGCGGACAGACCTCCCAGCGGTAGACCGGGAAAGCCTTCCATCCTCTGAAGGGGACCGCCACGTCCCAGCTTCCCTGGCCAGCAGTGGACCGGAGGAGAGCTGCCAGCGGCCGCAGGAAGAACGGGCCACGCTGCCGGCCCCTCCGGCGGGGAGCTAGACCCGGCCGCCCCCCCGGAAAACGGCCAGCGCTTCCCCTCCTTACGCCGGGAAGACCGGCCCACCCGCCCCCGCTTGCCGGCCGGTAGACCGGGGCCACCGGCAACCGCGCCCCCTGGACCGGGCAGGGGCCGGACCCACACAGACGCCCGGAAGCCTGCCCTTCTCCGGCCTTCGCACCCTCTGCCAACCGCTCTCGCCTCCCGTTCTCGGAGGTAGACCGGCAAGCCCCAGTCCCCCCAGCCCGGCTAGTAGACCGGTTAGCAGCGGTACCAGTCCGGCCGTCAGGTGGCCCGGCGCTTCCCAGCCCCAAGCAGGGGAGACCGGGAAGCCGTCTGTCCTCGAGGTAGAGCTGGAAGCCCCAGGCAGCCAGCCAGGCAGGCAGGCAGGCGTGAGCGTGGACGCGAGGAGCCCACCGGGCCTCCGTCGGGCTGACCGGGAATTCTCCCTTCCTCGGAGGTAGACCGGCAAGACCCAGCCGGCCGACTGCAGGGGAGCCCAGGGCCGGGAGAACGGGGTGACCGTGGACGCGAGAAGCAGACTGGGCCTTCGCTGGGTAGACCGGGAGGCTCCCCGTTCTCGGAAGGGGGACGGCGAGGCCCTCGCGAGTAGACCGGGCGGTCGGCAGGCCTCCAGCGGGTAGACCGGGGAGGACCGCGAAGCCCCAACCGCAGTAAAAACGGGCCGCAGTGCCGGCCCCTCCGGCGTGGAGCTAGACCCGGCCGCCCCCCCCCTTAGGAAAACGGCCAGCGCTTCCGCTCCTTCCACCGGGAAGACCGGCCGAGCCACCCCCGCTTGCCGGCCGGTAGACCGGGGCCACCGGCAACCGCGCCCCCTGGACCGGGCAGGGGCCGGACCCACGCAGACGCCCGGAAGCCTGCCCTTCTCCGGCCTTCGCACCCTCCGCCAACCGCTCTCGCCTCGCCTCCGTCCGCCTCCCGTTCTCGGAGGTAGACCGGCAAGCCCCAGTCCCCCCCGGCCCGGCTAGTAGACCGGTTAGCAGCGGTACCAGTCCGGCCGTCAAGTGGCCCGGCGCTTCCCAGCCCCAAGCAGGGGAGACCGGGAAGCCGTCTGTCCTCGAGGTAGAGCTGGAAGCCCCAGGCAGGCAGGCAGGCAGGCAGGCAGGCAGGCAGGCAGGCAGGCTCCCTTCCTCGGAGGTAGACCGGCAAGACCCAGCCGGCCGACTGCAGGGGAGCCCAGGGCCGGGAGAACGGGGTGACCGTGGACGCGAGAAGCAGACTGGGCCTTCGCTGGGTAGACCGGGAGGCCCCCCGTTCTCGGAAGGGGGGCGGCGAAGCCCTCGCGAGTAGACCGGGCGGTCGGCAGGCCCCCGGCGGGTAGACCGGGGAGGACCGCGAAGCCCCAGCCGCAGGAAGAACGGGCCGCAATGCCGGCCCCTCCGGCGTGGAGCTAGACCCGGCCGCTCCCCCCTCCGGAAAACGGCCAGCGCTTCCGCTCCTTCCGCCGGGAAGCCGCCGCTGAGAAGCAGAGACCGGACGGCGGGATCGGTCTACCGCCGCCCCGCCGCATGGGTAGACCGGCACGACCGGGGAGCCACGGAGCCTCTTGCCGGAACGAGGCTGCCGCGTCTGGCCGCCAGGGGCTTCCGAGACGCCGGCCTGCGGCGGCGGCGGAGCCGGTGCCCCAGACGCCGTCCGCTCTCGCCGGGCAAGGACGGCATGCGCGCGGAGATTTCTGGCGACAGGGTTTTCAGGACCCTCTGGAGAACCGCAGACGACCCAACCGCGCTCCCCGGCCAGTGTGGACCCACGGCGGGGGCAGGCACGGCGTCTGACGCGGGACTTCTGGTTGAACCGAAGACGACCCAACCGCGCTCCCCGGCCAGTGTAGACCCACGGCGGGGGTAGGCGTGGCGTCCGACGCGGTTCTTCCGGGGGGAACCGAAG
>NW_027670274.1:37500-42500 GCF_964188305.1 Podarcis bocagei | reverse complement strand
GCAGGCAGGCAGGCAGGCGTGTAGGGAGCATGGCCGTCCCCTGCCTGCCTGCCTGCCTCCCCCAGGTAGACCGGATAAGAACCTGTACCTTTCTATAGAAGCGCCAGGCGGCCGCAGGCAGGCAGGCAGGCAGGCAGGCAGGCAGGCAGGCAGGCAGGCAGGGAGCATGGCCGTCCTCTGCCTCCCTGCCTCCCTGCCTGCCTGCCTGCCTGCCTGCCTGCCTGCCTCCCCCCCAGGTAGACCGGATAAGAACCTGTACCTTTGTATAGAAGCGCCAGGCGGCCGCAGGCAGGCAGGCAGGCAGGCAGGCAGGCTGGCCGACCCCTGCCTGCCTGCCTGCCTGCCTGCCTGCCTGCCTGCCTGCCTCCCCCAGGTAGACCGGCTAAGAACCTGGACCTTGGTATAGAAGCGCCAGGCGGCCGCAGGCAGGCAGGCAGGCAGGCAGGCAGGCGGGCGGGCGGGCGGGTAGGGAGCATGGCCGTCCCCTGCCTGCCTGCCTGCCTGCCTGCCTGCCTGCTTCCAAGTAGACCGGGTAAGAACCTGGACCTTTGTATAGAAGCGCCAGGCGGCCGCAGGCAGGCAGGCAGGCAGGTAGCCAGGCGGGTAGGGAGCATGGCCGTCCCCTGCCTGCCTGCCTGCCTGCCTGCCTGCCTGCCTCCCCCCAGGTAGACCGGCTAAGAACCTGGACCTTGGTATAGAAGCGCCAGGCTGCCGCAGGCAGGCAGGCAGGCGGGCGGGTAGGGAGCATGGCCGTCCCCTGCCTGCCTGCCTGCCTGCCTGCCTGCCTGCCTGCCTGCCTCCCCCCAGGTAGACCGGCTAAGAACCTGGACCTTGATATAGAAGCGCCAGGCGGCCGCAGGCAGGCAGGCAGGCAGGCAGGCAGGCAGCAGGTCAGGGTGCGTGGACGTCCCATGCATGCCTGCCTGCCTGCCTGCCTCCCCCCCCCCCCAGATAGACCGGATAAGAACCTGGACCTTTTTTTAGGGGCGCCCTCGTGTGGCCAGCATGGTAAGGGCAGGGCAGCCTCCTCCTCCTCCTCCTCCTCCTCCTCCTCCTCCTCCTCCTGCTCCTCCTGCTCCTCCTGCTCCTCCTGCTCCTTCGTCGTATCCCTATTGTTGTCAAGATCGTGCGTGCGTGCGTCCGTGCATTCGTGCGGTCGAAATGGGGTATGCGTGAGTGTTTGTGTGTGTGCTGGCATGCCTGCCCGCCCGCCCGCCCGCCCGCCCGCCTCCCTCTCCGTGATCTACTTTGGGTCTGTCTCTCCCTCCCTCCCCCACCCGCAAGCACATCGCCACGACAAACCACGACATCGCCAAGGGCGGCGTTCGTGGCGACAGCTGCCGTAGACCTCGGTGACTTTGTAGACCGCCGCTTGGCAGCAGAGCAGCAGGTAGGCGATGGAGGAGACGGGTGGGGTGGGGTGGGGTGGGGCGGGGCGGGCCTTCGTGCGTACGTGCGTACGTCCTTGCAGGGACGGCAAGGGATCACCCTTGGCGATGTCGTGGGCGGGGGTGGGTGGTTTCTTTGGTATGCGTGTGTGCGCCTTGGAGTGATATTTTGTGTCCATCTCTCTCTGTCCCTGTCGGTCTCCCCTGCACACAAGCGTGTGTGCGGTGTACTTGGCTCCTGTGTCTCTGTCTGTCTCCCCCCCCACAAGCACATGCTGTGTTTGAGTATATGCTTAGTGTCTCCCTCTCCCGCAAACGACTGTTTGTGTCCTGTGTGTGTGTCTGTGTGTGTGTGTGTGTGTGTGTGTGTGTGTGTGAGAGAGAGAGAGAGAGAGAGAGAGACGCAAGAGACGAGAGACGAGAGACAGAGAGATTTTGTTTCTGCCTGCCTCTGCCTGCCTGCCTGCCTCTCTCTCTCTCTCTCTCTCTCTCTCTCTTTCCCTCCCTCCCTCCCTCCCTCCCTCCCTGCCTCTGCCCCGCAATCAAGTGTGTGTGAGAGCGCACGAGTGCTTTTGTGCTTGTCTTTCTGTATCCCTGTGTCTCTGCATGCTCCCCCTCCCGCAAAGGAACGCACACACGCCGAGACTTTTCTCCCTTGCCGTCCCTGCAAGGACCAACGCACGAACGCACGCACGCACGCCCTCCCTCACCTGTCCCCTCCATCGCCTACCTGCTGCGCTGCCGCCAAGCGGCGGTCTACAACGTCACCAAGTTCTACGGCAGCTGTCGCCACAAACCCCACCCACCCTTGGCGATGTCGTCAGGTGACAGCGACCACGTAGACCTGGAGGCTCCATGGGGGGGGGGGGAGAGCGGGCCGGTAGACCGGGAAGGCCTACGCCCTCCCTAGTAGACCGGCAAGCCGCAGCTTCTCCAGCGGGTAGACCGGGGGCCCGGCGAGTAGATTGGGCAGAGCGGGAAGCCCCCACGGTCTCGGAGGTAGACCGGCAAACTCCAGCCTTCGGGTGCCGGTAGACCGGAGGGGAGCTGACGGCCGGGGGACCGGGCTCACCTAGGTGCGACTCCCAGTAGACCGGCCAGCGGTTCCGCGCCGTGCGCCAGGTAGACCGGGAAGCCCCTCGATCTCTGGAGGAAGACCGGAAAGACCCAGCTTTCCCGGGCGGTAGACCGGAGGGGAGCCGACGGCCGGGAGACCGGGCTCACCAGGTCCGACTCCCAGTAGACCGGCCAGCCGTTCCGCGCCGCGCGCCAGGTAGACCGGGAAGCCCCTCGATCTCTGGAGGAAGACCGGCAAGCCGCAGCTTCTCCAGCGGGTAGACCGGGGGCCCGGCGAGTAGATTGGGCAGAGCGGGAGGCCCCCACGGTCTCGGAGGTAGACCGGCAAACTCCAGCCTTCGGGTGCCGGTAGACCGGAGGGGAGCTGACGGCCGGGGGACCGGGCTCACCTAGGTCCGACTCCCAGTAGACCGGCCAGCGGTTCCGCGCCGTGCGCCAGGTAGACCGGGAAGCCCCTCGATCTCTGGAGGAAGACCGGAAAGACCCAGCTTTCCCGGGCGGTAGACCGGAGGGGAGCCGACGGCCGGGAGACCGGGCTCACCAGGTCCGACTCCCAGTAGACCGGCCAGCCGTTCCGCGCCGCGCGCCAGGTAGACCGGGAAGCCCCTCGATCTCTGGAGGAAGACCGGCAAGACCCAGCTTTCCAGGGCGGTAGACCGGAGGGGAGCCGACGGCCGGGAGACCGGGCTCACCTAGGTCCGACTCCCAGTAGACCGGCCAGCCGTTCCGCGCCGCGCGCCAGGTAGACCGGGAAGCCCTTCGATCTCTGGAGGAAGACCGGCAAGACCCAGCTTTCCCGGGCGGTAGACCGGAGGGGAGCCGACGGCCGGGAGACCGGGCTCACCAGGTCCGACTCCCAGTAGACCGGCCAGCGGTTCCGCGCCGCGCGCCAGGTAGACCGGGAAGCCCCTCGATCTCTGGAGGAAGACCGGCAAGACCCGGCCTTATCGGCCGGTAGACCGGAGGGGAGCTGAGGGCCGGGAGACCGGGTAACGTCGCCTGCCCCTCCGGCGGGTCGACCGGGAAGCCTCCCTACCTCGGAGGTAGACCGGCAGGACCCAGCCTCCACGGCCAGCAGAGCCCAGGGCCGGGAGACCGGGCACCCTTGCCAGCCCGGGGCCGGACCGGGGTGACGGTGCACGCGAGAAGCAGACTGGGCCTTCGGTCGGTAGACCGGGAGCCCCCATTCTCTGGAGGGGCCCGGCAAGGCCCAGCCTCCACGGCCGGCAGACTGGGGGGACTCTGTTCGCAGGCCCACCCGCCGCCGGGAGGACCGGCTAGTAGACCGGTTAGCAGCGGTACCAGTCCGGCCGTCAGGTGGCCCGGCGCTTCCCAGCCCCAAGCAGGGGAGACCGGGAAGCCGTCTGTCCTCGAGGTAGAGCTGGAAGCCCCAGGCAAGCAGGCAAGCAGGCAAGCAGGCTGGGAGGGTGGCCGTCCGCTTCCTGCCTTCCAGGTAGACCGGGCAAGAGCCTGTTCCTTCGTTTTAGAGCGCTGGTCAGGCGGCAGGCGGCAGGCAGGCAGGCAGGCAGGCAGGCAGGCAGGCAGGCAGGCAGGCAAGGAGGGCGTGGTGTGCGTGGACGCGAGGAGCCCACCGCGCCTGACACCGAGTAGACCGGCCAGCGGTGCCGCGCCGTACGCCAGGTAGACCGGCGGAACCCCGCTTTCCGATGGGTAGACCGGGAAGTCCCCACGATCTCTGAGGAAGACCGGCAAGACCCAGCCTTCCCGAACGGTAGACCGGAGGGGAGCCAAAGGCCGGGAGACCGGGCAACGCCGCCAGCCCCTCCGGCGGGTCGACCGGGAAGCCTCCCTTCCTCGGAGGTAGACCGGCAGGACCCAGCCTCCACGGCCAGCAGAGCCCCGGGCCGGGAGACCGGGCACCGCTGCCAGCCCCGGGCCGGACCGGGGTGACGGTGCACGCGAGAAGCAGACTGGGCCTTCGGCCGGTAGACCGGGAGGCCCCCCGTTCTCGGGAGGGGCCCGGCAAGGCCCAGCCTCCACGGCCGGCAGACTGGGGGGACTCCATTCGCAGGCCCACCCGCCGCCGGGATGCCCGGTGCCTTCGCGAGTAGACTGGGCGGTCGGCTGGCCTCCGGCGGGTAGACCGGGGAGGACCGGGAAGCCCACGCCGCCTCGCCCGGGCGGAGAACGGGGGGACCGGCAGCGGACAGACCTCCCAGCGGTAGACCGGGAAAGCCTTCCATCCTCTGAAGGGGACCGCCACGTCCCAGCTTCCCTGGCCAGCAGTGGACCGGAGGAGAGCTGCCAGCGGCCGCAGGAAGAACGGGCCACGCTGCCGGCCCCTCCGGCGGGGAGCTAGACCCGGCCGCCCCCCCGGAAAACGGCCAGCGCTTCCCCTCCTTACGCCGGGAAGACCGGCCCACCCGCCCCCGCTTGCCGGCCGGTAGACCGGGGCCACCGGCAACCGCGCCCCCTGGACCGGGCAGGGGCCGGACCCACACAGACGCCCGGAAGCCTGCCCTTCTCCGGCCTTCGCACCCTCTGCCAACCGCTCTCGCCTCCCGTTCTCGGAGG
>NW_027670274.1:20000-25000 GCF_964188305.1 Podarcis bocagei | reverse complement strand
CCGGCTAAGAACCTGGACCTTGGTATAGAAGCGCCAGGCTGCCGCAGGCAGGCAGGCAGGCAGGCAGGCAGGCAGGCAGGCAGGCGGGCGGGTAGGGAGCATGGCCGTCCCCTGCCTGCCTGCCTGCCTGCCTGCCTGCCTGCCTGCCTGCCTCCCCCCAGGTAGACCGGCTAAGAACCTGGACCTTGATATAGAAGCGCCAGGCGGCCGCAGGCAGGCAGGCAGGCAGGCAGGCAGGCAGCAGGTCAGGGTGCGTGGACGTCCCATGCATGCCTGCCTGCCTGCCTGCCTCCCCCCCCCCCCAGATAGACCGGATAAGAACCTGGACCTTTTTTTAGGGGCGCCCTCGTGTGGCCAGCATGGTAAGGGCAGGGCAGCCTCCTCCTCCTCCTCCTCCTCCTCCTCCTCCTCCTCCTCCTGCTCCTCCTGCTCCTCCTGCTCCTCCTGCTCCTTCGTCGTATCCCTATTGTTGTCAAGATCGTGCGTGCGTGCGTCCGTGCATTCGTGCGGTCGAAATGGGGTATGCGTGAGTGTTTGTGTGTGTGCTGGCATGCCTGCCCGCCCGCCCGCCCGCCCGCCCGCCTCCCTCTCCGTGATCTACTTTGGGTCTGTCTCTCCCTCCCTCCCCCACCCGCAAGCACATCGCCACGACAAACCACGACATCGCCAAGGGCGGCGTTCGTGGCGACAGCTGCCGTAGACCTCGGTGACTTTGTAGACCGCCGCTTGGCAGCAGAGCAGCAGGTAGGCGATGGAGGAGACGGGTGGGGTGGGGTGGGGTGGGGCGGGGCGGGCCTTCGTGCGTACGTGCGTACGTCCTTGCAGGGACGGCAAGGGATCACCCTTGGCGATGTCGTGGGCGGGGGTGGGTGGTTTCTTTGGTATGCGTGTGTGCGCCTTGGAGTGATATTTTGTGTCCATCTCTCTCTGTCCCTGTCGGTCTCCCCTGCACACAAGCGTGTGTGCGGTGTACTTGGCTCCTGTGTCTCTGTCTGTCTCCCCCCCCACAAGCACATGCTGTGTTTGAGTATATGCTTAGTGTCTCCCTCTCCCGCAAACGACTGTTTGTGTCCTGTGTGTGTGTCTGTGTGTGTGTGTGTGTGTGTGTGTGTGTGTGTGTGAGAGAGAGAGAGAGAGAGAGAGAGACGCAAGAGACGAGAGACGAGAGACAGAGAGATTTTGTTTCTGCCTGCCTCTGCCTGCCTGCCTGCCTCTCTCTCTCTCTCTCTCTCTCTCTCTCTCTCTTTCCCTCCCTCCCTCCCTCCCTCCCTCCCTGCCTCTGCCCCGCAATCAAGTGTGTGTGAGAGCGCACGAGTGCTTTTGTGCTTGTCTTTCTGTATCCCTGTGTCTCTGCATGCTCCCCCTCCCGCAAAGGAACGCACACACGCCGAGACTTTTCTCCCTTGCCGTCCCTGCAAGGACCAACGCACGAACGCACGCACGCACGCCCTCCCTCACCTGTCCCCTCCATCGCCTACCTGCTGCGCTGCCGCCAAGCGGCGGTCTACAACGTCACCAAGTTCTACGGCAGCTGTCGCCACAAACCCCACCCACCCTTGGCGATGTCGTCAGGTGACAGCGACCACGTAGACCTGGAGGCTCCATGGGGGGGGGGGAGAGCGGGCCGGTAGACCGGGAAGGCCTACGCCCTCCCTAGTAGACCGGCAAGCCGCAGCTTCTCCAGCGGGTAGACCGGGGGCCCGGCGAGTAGATTGGGCAGAGCGGGAAGCCCCCACGGTCTCGGAGGTAGACCGGCAAACTCCAGCCTTCGGGTGCCGGTAGACCGGAGGGGAGCTGACGGCCGGGGGACCGGGCTCACCTAGGTGCGACTCCCAGTAGACCGGCCAGCGGTTCCGCGCCGTGCGCCAGGTAGACCGGGAAGCCCCTCGATCTCTGGAGGAAGACCGGAAAGACCCAGCTTTCCCGGGCGGTAGACCGGAGGGGAGCCGACGGCCGGGAGACCGGGCTCACCAGGTCCGACTCCCAGTAGACCGGCCAGCCGTTCCGCGCCGCGCGCCAGGTAGACCGGGAAGCCCCTCGATCTCTGGAGGAAGACCGGCAAGCCGCAGCTTCTCCAGCGGGTAGACCGGGGGCCCGGCGAGTAGATTGGGCAGAGCGGGAGGCCCCCACGGTCTCGGAGGTAGACCGGCAAACTCCAGCCTTCGGGTGCCGGTAGACCGGAGGGGAGCTGACGGCCGGGGGACCGGGCTCACCTAGGTGCGACTCCCAGTAGACCGGCCAGCGGTTCCGCGCCGTGCGCCAGGTAGACCGGGAAGCCCCTCGATCTCTGGAGGAAGACCGGAAAGACCCAGCTTTCCCGGGCGGTAGACCGGAGGGGAGCCGACGGCCGGGAGACCGGGCTCACCAGGTCCGACTCCCAGTAGACCGGCCAGCCGTTCCGCGCCGCGCGCCAGGTAGACCGGGAAGCCCCTCGATCTCTGGAGGAAGACCGGCAAGACCCAGCTTTCCAGGGCGGTAGACCGGAGGGGAGCCGACGGCCGGGAGACCGGGCTCACCTAGGTCCGACTCCCAGTAGACCGGCCAGCCGTTCCGCGCCGCGCGCCAGGTAGACCGGGAAGCCCTTCGATCTCTGGAGGAAGACCGGCAAGACCCAGCTTTCCCGGGCGGTAGACCGGAGGGGAGCCGACGGCCGGGAGACCGGGCTCACCAGGTCCGACTCCCAGTAGACCGGCCAGCGGTTCCGCGCCGCGCGCCAGGTAGACCGGGAAGCCCCTCGATCTCTGGAGGAAGACCGGCAAGACCCGGCCTTATCGGCCGGTAGACCGGAGGGGAGCTGAGGGCCGGGAGACCGGGTAACGTCGCCTGCCCCTCCGGCGGGTCGACCGGGAAGCCTCCCTACCTCGGAGGTAGACCGGCAGGACCCAGCCTCCACGGCCAGCAGAGCCCAGGGCCGGGAGACCGGGCACCCTTGCCAGCCCGGGGCCGGACCGGGGTGACGGTGCACGCGAGAAGCAGACTGGGCCTTCGGTCGGTAGACCGGGAGCCCCCATTCTCTGGAGGGGCCCGGCAAGGCCCAGCCTCCACGGCCGGCAGACTGGGGGGACTCTGTTCGCAGGCCCACCCGCCGCCGGGAGGACCGGCTAGTAGACCGGTTAGCAGCGGTACCAGTCCGGCCGTCAGGTGGCCCGGCGCTTCCCAGCCCCAAGCAGGGGAGACCGGGAAGCCGTCTGTCCTCGAGGTAGAGCTGGAAGCCCCAGGCAAGCAGGCAAGCAGGCAAGCAGGCTGGGAGGGTGGCCGTCCGCTTCCTGCCTTCCAGGTAGACCGGGCAAGAGCCTGTTCCTTCGTTTTAGAGCGCTGGTCAGGCGGCAGGCAGGCAGGCAGGCAGGCAGGCAGGCAGGCAGGCAGGCAGGCAGGCAAGGAGGGCGTGGTGTGCGTGGACGCGAGGAGCCCACCGCGCCTGACACCGAGTAGACCGGCCAGCGGTGCCGCGCCGTACGCCAGGTAGACCGGCGGAACCCCGCTTTCCGATGGGTAGACCGGGAAGTCCCCACGATCTCTGAGGAAGACCGGCAAGACCCAGCCTTCCCGAACGGTAGACCGGAGGGGAGCCAAAGGCCGGGAGACCGGGCAACGCCGCCAGCCCCTCCGGCGGGTCGACCGGGAAGCCTCCCTTCCTCGGAGGTAGACCGGCAGGACCCAGCCTCCACGGCCAGCAGAGCCCCGGGCCGGGAGACCGGGCACCGCTGCCAGCCCCGGGCCGGACCGGGGTGACGGTGCACGCGAGAAGCAGACTGGGCCTTCGGCCGGTAGACCGGGAGGCCCCCCGTTCTCGGGAGGGGCCCGGCAAGGCCCAGCCTCCACGGCCGGCAGACTGGGGGGACTCCATTCGCAGGCCCACCCGCCGCCGGGATGCCCGGTGCCTTCGCGAGTAGACTGGGCGGTCGGCTGGCCTCCGGCGGGTAGACCGGGGAGGACCGGGAAGCCCACGCCGCCTCGCCCGGGCGGAGAACGGGGGGACCGGCAGCGGACAGACCTCCCAGCGGTAGACCGGGAAAGCCTTCCATCCTCTGAAGGGGACCGCCACGTCCCAGCTTCCCTGGCCAGCAGTGGACCGGAGGAGAGCTGCCAGCGGCCGCAGGAAGAACGGGCCACGCTGCCGGCCCCTCCGGCGGGGAGCTAGACCCGGCCGCCCCCCCGGAAAACGGCCAGCGCTTCCCCTCCTTACGCCGGGAAGACCGGCCCACCCGCCCCCGCTTGCCGGCCGGTAGACCGGGGCCACCGGCAACCGCGCCCCCTGGACCGGGCAGGGGCCGGACCCACACAGACGCCCGGAAGCCTGCCCTTCTCCGGCCTTCGCACCCTCTGCCAACCGCTCTCGCCTCCCGTTCTCGGAGGTAGACCGGCAAGCCCCAGTCCCCCCAGCCCGGCTAGTAGACCGGTTAGCAGCGGTACCAGTCCGGCCGTCAGGTGGCCCGGCGCTTCCCAGCCCCAAGCAGGGGAGACCGGGAAGCCGTCTGTCCTCGAGGTAGAGCTGGAAGCCCCAGGCAGCCAGCCAGGCAGGCAGGCAGGCGTGAGCGTGGACGCGAGGAGCCCACCGGGCCTCCGTCGGGCTGACCGGGAATTCTCCCTTCCTCGGAGGTAGACCGGCAAGACCCAGCCGGCCGACTGCAGGGGAGCCCAGGGCCGGGAGAACGGGGTGACCGTGGACGCGAGAAGCAGACTGGGCCTTCGCTGGGTAGACCGGGAGGCTCCCCGTTCTCGGAAGGGGGACGGCGAGGCCCTCGCGAGTAGACCGGGCGGTCGGCAGGCCTCCAGCGGGTAGACCGGGGAGGACCGCGAAGCCCCAACCGCAGTAAAAACGGGCCGCAGTGCCGGCCCCTCCGGCGTGGAGCTAGACCCGGCCGCCCCCCCCCTTAGGAAAACGGCCAGCGCTTCCGCTCCTTCCACCGGGAAGACCGGCCGAGCCACCCCCGCTTGCCGGCCGGTAGACCGGGGCCACCGGCAACCGCGCCCCCTGGACCGGGCAGGGGCCGGACCCA
>NW_027670274.1:2500-7500 GCF_964188305.1 Podarcis bocagei | reverse complement strand
CACGACATCGCCAAGGGCGGCGTTCGTGGCGACAGCTGCCGTAGACCTCGGTGACTTTGTAGACCGCCGCTTGGCAGCAGAGCAGCAGGTAGGCGATGGAGGAGACGGGTGGGGTGGGGTGGGGTGGGGCGGGGCGGGCCTTCGTGCGTACGTGCGTACGTCCTTGCAGGGACGGCAAGGGATCACCCTTGGCGATGTCGTGGGCGGGGGTGGGTGGTTTCTTTGGTATGCGTGTGTGCGCCTTGGAGTGATATTTTGTGTCCATCTCTCTCTGTCCCTGTCGGTCTCCCCTGCACACAAGCGTGTGTGCGGTGTACTTGGCTCCTGTGTCTCTGTCTGTCTCCCCCCCCACAAGCACATGCTGTGTTTGAGTATATGCTTAGTGTCTCCCTCTCCCGCAAACGACTGTTTGTGTCCTGTGTGTGTGTCTGTGTGTGTGTGTGTGTGTGTGTGTGTGTGTGTGAGAGAGAGAGAGAGAGAGAGAGAGAGACGCAAGAGACGAGAGACGAGAGACAGAGAGATTTTGTTTCTGCCTGCCTCTGCCTGCCTGCCTGCCTCTCTCTCTCTCTCTCTCTCTCTCTCTCTTTCCCTCCCTCCCTCCCTCCCTCCCTCCCTGCCTCTGCCCCGCAATCAAGTGTGTGTGAGAGCGCACGAGTGCTTTTGTGCTTGTCTTTCTGTATCCCTGTGTCTCTGCATGCTCCCCCTCCCGCAAAGGAACGCACACACGCCGAGACTTTTCTCCCTTGCCGTCCCTGCAAGGACCAACGCACGAACGCACGCACGCACGCCCTCCCTCACCTGTCCCCTCCATCGCCTACCTGCTGCGCTGCCGCCAAGCGGCGGTCTACAACGTCACCAAGTTCTACGGCAGCTGTCGCCACAAACCCCACCCACCCTTGGCGATGTCGTCAGGTGACAGCGACCACGTAGACCTGGAGGCTCCATGGGGGGGGGGGAGAGCGGGCCGGTAGACCGGGAAGGCCTACGCCCTCCCTAGTAGACCGGCAAGCCGCAGCTTCTCCAGCGGGTAGACCGGGGGCCCGGCGAGTAGATTGGGCAGAGCGGGAAGCCCCCACGGTCTCGGAGGTAGACCGGCAAACTCCAGCCTTCGGGTGCCGGTAGACCGGAGGGGAGCTGACGGCCGGGGGACCGGGCTCACCTAGGTGCGACTCCCAGTAGACCGGCCAGCGGTTCCGCGCCGTGCGCCAGGTAGACCGGGAAGCCCCTCGATCTCTGGAGGAAGACCGGAAAGACCCAGCTTTCCCGGGCGGTAGACCGGAGGGGAGCCGACGGCCGGGAGACCGGGCTCACCAGGTCCGACTCCCAGTAGACCGGCCAGCCGTTCCGCGCCGCGCGCCAGGTAGACCGGGAAGCCCCTCGATCTCTGGAGGAAGACCGGCAAGCCGCAGCTTCTCCAGCGGGTAGACCGGGGGCCCGGCGAGTAGATTGGGCAGAGCGGGAGGCCCCCACGGTCTCGGAGGTAGACCGGCAAACTCCAGCCTTCGGGTGCCGGTAGACCGGAGGGGAGCTGACGGCCGGGGGACCGGGCTCACCTAGGTCCGACTCCCAGTAGACCGGCCAGCGGTTCCGCGCCGTGCGCCAGGTAGACCGGGAAGCCCCTCGATCTCTGGAGGAAGACCGGAAAGACCCAGCTTTCCCGGGCGGTAGACCGGAGGGGAGCCGACGGCCGGGAGACCGGGCTCACCAGGTCCGACTCCCAGTAGACCGGCCAGCCGTTCCGCGCCGCGCGCCAGGTAGACCGGGAAGCCCCTCGATCTCTGGAGGAAGACCGGCAAGACCCAGCTTTCCAGGGCGGTAGACCGGAGGGGAGCCGACGGCCGGGAGACCGGGCTCACCTAGGTCCGACTCCCAGTAGACCGGCCAGCCGTTCCGCGCCGCGCGCCAGGTAGACCGGGAAGCCCTTCGATCTCTGGAGGAAGACCGGCAAGACCCAGCTTTCCCGGGCGGTAGACCGGAGGGGAGCCGACGGCCGGGAGACCGGGCTCACCAGGTCCGACTCCCAGTAGACCGGCCAGCGGTTCCGCGCCGCGCGCCAGGTAGACCGGGAAGCCCCTCGATCTCTGGAGGAAGACCGGCAAGACCCGGCCTTATCGGCCGGTAGACCGGAGGGGAGCTGAGGGCCGGGAGACCGGGTAACGTCGCCTGCCCCTCCGGCGGGTCGACCGGGAAGCCTCCCTACCTCGGAGGTAGACCGGCAGGACCCAGCCTCCACGGCCAGCAGAGCCCAGGGCCGGGAGACCGGGCACCCTTGCCAGCCCGGGGCCGGACCGGGGTGACGGTGCACGCGAGAAGCAGACTGGGCCTTCGGTCGGTAGACCGGGAGCCCCCATTCTCTGGAGGGGCCCGGCAAGGCCCAGCCTCCACGGCCGGCAGACTGGGGGGACTCTGTTCGCAGGCCCACCCGCCGCCGGGAGGACCGGCTAGTAGACCGGTTAGCAGCGGTACCAGTCCGGCCGTCAGGTGGCCCGGCGCTTCCCAGCCCCAAGCAGGGGAGACCGGGAAGCCGTCTGTCCTCGAGGTAGAGCTGGAAGCCCCAGGCAAGCAGGCAAGCAGGCAAGCAGGCTGGGAGGGTGGCCGTCCGCTTCCTGCCTTCCAGGTAGACCGGGCAAGAGCCTGTTCCTTCGTTTTAGAGCGCTGGTCAGGCGGCAGGCAGGCAGGCAGGCAGGCAGGCAGGCAGGCAGGCAGGCAGGCAGGCAAGGAGGGCGTGGTGTGCGTGGACGCGAGGAGCCCACCGCGCCTGACACCGAGTAGACCGGCCAGCGGTGCCGCGCCGTACGCCAGGTAGACCGGCGGAACCCCGCTTTCCGATGGGTAGACCGGGAAGTCCCCACGATCTCTGAGGAAGACCGGCAAGACCCAGCCTTCCCGAACGGTAGACCGGAGGGGAGCCAAAGGCCGGGAGACCGGGCAACGCCGCCAGCCCCTCCGGCGGGTCGACCGGGAAGCCTCCCTTCCTCGGAGGTAGACCGGCAGGACCCAGCCTCCACGGCCAGCAGAGCCCCGGGCCGGGAGACCGGGCACCGCTGCCAGCCCCGGGCCGGACCGGGGTGACGGTGCACGCGAGAAGCAGACTGGGCCTTCGGCCGGTAGACCGGGAGGCCCCCCGTTCTCGGGAGGGGCCCGGCAAGGCCCAGCCTCCACGGCCGGCAGACTGGGGGGACTCCATTCGCAGGCCCACCCGCCGCCGGGATGCCCGGTGCCTTCGCGAGTAGACTGGGCGGTCGGCTGGCCTCCGGCGGGTAGACCGGGGAGGACCGGGAAGCCCACGCCGCCTCGCCCGGGCGGAGAACGGGGGGACCGGCAGCGGACAGACCTCCCAGCGGTAGACCGGGAAAGCCTTCCATCCTCTGAAGGGGACCGCCACGTCCCAGCTTCCCTGGCCAGCAGTGGACCGGAGGAGAGCTGCCAGCGGCCGCAGGAAGAACGGGCCACGCTGCCGGCCCCTCCGGCGGGGAGCTAGACCCGGCCGCCCCCCCGGAAAACGGCCAGCGCTTCCCCTCCTTACGCCGGGAAGACCGGCCCACCCGCCCCCGCTTGCCGGCCGGTAGACCGGGGCCACCGGCAACCGCGCCCCCTGGACCGGGCAGGGGCCGGACCCACACAGACGCCCGGAAGCCTGCCCTTCTCCGGCCTTCGCACCCTCTGCCAACCGCTCTCGCCTCCCGTTCTCGGAGGTAGACCGGCAAGCCCCAGTCCCCCCAGCCCGGCTAGTAGACCGGTTAGCAGCGGTACCAGTCCGGCCGTCAGGTGGCCCGGCGCTTCCCAGCCCCAAGCAGGGGAGACCGGGAAGCCGTCTGTCCTCGAGGTAGAGCTGGAAGCCCCAGGCAGCCAGCCAGGCAGGCAGGCAGGCGTGAGCGTGGACGCGAGGAGCCCACCGGGCCTCCGTCGGGCTGACCGGGAATTCTCCCTTCCTCGGAGGTAGACCGGCAAGACCCAGCCGGCCGACTGCAGGGGAGCCCAGGGCCGGGAGAACGGGGTGACCGTGGACGCGAGAAGCAGACTGGGCCTTCGCTGGGTAGACCGGGAGGCTCCCCGTTCTCGGAAGGGGGACGGCGAGGCCCTCGCGAGTAGACCGGGCGGTCGGCAGGCCTCCAGCGGGTAGACCGGGGAGGACCGCGAAGCCCCAACCGCAGTAAAAACGGGCCGCAGTGCCGGCCCCTCCGGCGTGGAGCTAGACCCGGCCGCCCCCCCCCTTAGGAAAACGGCCAGCGCTTCCGCTCCTTCCACCGGGAAGACCGGCCGAGCCACCCCCGCTTGCCGGCCGGTAGACCGGGGCCACCGGCAACCGCGCCCCCTGGACCGGGCAGGGGCCGGACCCACGCAGACGCCCGGAAGCCTGTCCTTCTCCGGCCTTCGCACCCTCCGCCAACCGCTCTCGCCTCGCCTCCGTCCGCCTCCCGTTCTCGGAGGTAGACCGGCAAGCCCCAGTCCCCCCCGGCCCGGCTAGTAGACCGGTTAGCAGCGGTACCAGTCCGGCCGTCAAGTGGCCCGGCGCTTCCCAGCCCCAAGCAGGGGAGACCGGGAAGCCGTCTGTCCTCGAGGTAGAGCTGGAAGCCCCAGGCAGGCAGGCAGGCAGGCAGGCAGGCAGGCAGGCAGGCTCCCTTCCTCGGAGGTAGACCGGCAAGACCCAGCCGGCCGACTGCAGGGGAGCCCAGGGCCGGGAGAACGGGGTGACCGTGGACGCGAGAAGCAGACTGGGCCTTCGCTGGGTAGACCGGGAGGCCCCCCGTTCTCGGAAGGGGGGCGGCGAAGCCCTCGCGAGTAGACCGGGCGGTCGGCAGGCCCCCGGCGGGTAGACCGGGGAGGACCGCGAAGCCCCAGCCGCAGGAAGAACGGGCCGCAATGCCGGCCCCTCCGGCGTGGAGCTAGACCCGGCCGCTCCCCCCTCCGGAAAACGGCCAGCGCTTCCGCTCCTTCCGCCGGGAAGACCGGCCGAGCCACCCCCGCTTGCCGGCCGGTAGACCGGGGCCACCGGCAAC
>NW_027670275.1:0-136000 GCF_964188305.1 Podarcis bocagei | reverse complement strand
GGTGGAAACAGATGGGTTTTTATAATCGGAAACGGAATTAGCCCTCGACGTCTGAACAACTTTTTTTGAAAAAATCCCTAAGCCGCGCGGTCACAATTTCTGCTAAAAATCTGACGTTCTGCAATTCACTCAAAAATGTTGGCAAACTGTTGCAAGTGATCCCCTGAAATGTTTTTCGGTGGAAACAGATGGGTTTTTATCATCGGAAACAGAATTAGCCCTCGACGTCTGAACAACTTTTTTTGAAAAAATCCCTAAGCCGCGCGGTCACAATTTCTGCTAAAAATCTGACGTTCTGCAATTCACTCAAAAATGTTGGCAAACTGTTGCAAGTGATCCCCTGAAATGTTTTTCGGTGGAAACAGATGGGTTTTTATCATCGGAAACAGAATTAGCCGTCGAGGTCTGGACAACTTTTTTTGAAAAAATCCCTAAGCCGCGCGGTCACAATTTCTGCTAAAAATCTGACGTTCTGCAATTCACTCAAAAATGTTGGCAAACCGTTGCAAGTGATCCCCTGAAATGTTTGTCGGTGGAAACAGATGGGTTTTTATCATCGGAAACAGAATTAGCCCTCGACGTCTGAACAACTTTTTTTGAAAAAATTCCTAAGCCGCACGGTCACAATTTCTGCTAAAAATCTGACGTTCTGCAATTCACTCAAAAATGTTGGCAAACCATTGCAAGTGATCCCCTGAAATGTTTTTCGGTGGAAACAGATGGGTTTTTATCATCGGAAACAGAATTAGCCCTCGAGGTCTGGACAACTTTTTTTGAAAAAATCCCTAAGCCGCGCGGTCACAATTTCTGCTAAAAATCTGACGTTCTGCAATTCACTCAAAAATGTTGGCAAACCGTTGCAAGTGATCCCCTAAAATATTTTTCGGTGGAAACAGATGGGTTTTTATCATCGGAAACAGAATTAGCCCTCGACGTCTGAACAACTTTTTTTGAAAAAATCCCTAAGCCGCGCGGTCACAATTTCTGCTAAAAATCTGACGTTCTGCAATTCACTCAAAAATGGTGCCAAACTGTTGCAAACGATACCCTGAAAGGTTTTTCGGTGGAAACAGATGGGTTTTTATCATCGGAAACAGAATTAGCCCTCGACGTCTGGACAACTTTTTTTGAAAAAATGCCTAAGCCGCGCGGTCACAATTTCTGCTAAAAATCTGACGTTCTGCAATTCACTCAAAAATGTTGGCAAACTGTTGCAAGTGATCCCCTGAAATGTTTTTCGGTGGAAACAGATGGGTTTTTATCATCGGAAACAGAATTAGCCATCGACGTCTGAACAACTTTTTTTGAAAAAATCCCTAAGCCGCGCGGTCACAATTTCTGCTAAAAATCTGACGTTCTGCAATTCACTCAAAAATGTTGGCAAACCGTTGCAAGTGATCCCCTAAAATGTTTTTCGGTGGAAACAGATGGGTTTTTATCATCGGAAACAGAATTAGCCCTCGACGTCTGAACAACTTTTTTTGAAAAAATCCCTAAGCCGCGCGGTCACAATTTCTGCTAAAAATCTGACGTTCTGCAATTCACTCAAAAATGTTGGCAAAGTGTTGCAAGTGATCCCCTGAAATGATTTTCGGTGGAGACAGATGGGTTTTTATCATCGGAAACAGAATGAGCCCTCGACGTCTGAACAACTTTTTTTGAAAAAATCCCTTAGCCGCGCGGTCACAATTTCTGCTAAAAATCTGAGGTTCTGCAATTCACTCAAAAATGTTGGCAAACTGTTGCAAGTGATCCCCTGAAATGTTTTTCGGTGGAAACAGATGGGTTTTTATCATCGGAAACAGGATTAGCCCTCGACGTCTGAACAACTTTTTTTGAAAAAATCCCTAAGCCGCGCGGTCACAATTTCTGCTAAAAATCTGACGTTCTGCAATTCCCTCAAAAATGTTGGCAAAGTGTTGCAAGTGATCCCCTGAAATGTTTTTCGGTGGAAACAGATGGGTTTTTATCATCAGAAACAGAATGAGCCCTCGACGTCTGAACAACTTTTTTTGAAAAAATCCCTAAGCCGCGCGGTCACAATTTCTGCTAAAAATCTGACGTTCTGCAATTCACTGAAAAATGTTGGCAAACTGTTGCAAGTGATCCCCTGAAATGTTTTTCGGTGGAAACAGATGGGTTTTTATTATCGGAAACAGAAGTAGTCCTCGACGTCTGAACAACTTTTTTTGAAAAAATCCCTAAGCCGCGCGGTCACAATTTCTGCTAAAAATCTGACGTTCTGCAATTCACTCAAAAATGTTGGCAAACTGTTGCAAGTGATCCCCTGAAATGTTTTTCGGTGGAAACAGATGGGTTTTTATCATCGGAAACAGAATTAGCCCTCGACGTCTGAACAACTTTTTTTGAAAAAATCCCTAAGCCGCGCGGTCACAATTTCTGCTAAAAATCTGACGTTCTGCAATTCACTCAAAAATGTTGGCAAACTGTTGCAAGTGATCCCCTGAAATGTTTTTCGGTGGAAACAGACGGGTTTTTATCATCGGAAACAGAATTAGCCCTCAACGTCTGAACAATTTTTTGTGAAAAAACCCTAAGCTGCGCGGTCACAATTTGAGGAAAAATCTGACGTTCTGCAATTCACTCAAAAATGGTGCCAAACTGTTGCAAACGATCCCCTGAAAGGTTTTTCGGTGGAAACAGATGGTTTTTTATCATTGGAAACAGAATTAGCCCTCGACGTCTGAAGAACTTTTTTTGAAAAAATCCCTAAGCCGCGCGGTCACAACTTCTGCTAAAAATCTGACGTTCTGCAATTCCCTCAAAAATGTTGGCAAAGTGTTGCAAGTGATCCCCTGAAATGTTTTTCGGTGGAAACAGATGGGTTTTTATCATCGGAAACAGAATGAGCCCTCGACGTCTGAACAACTTTTTTTGAAAAAATCCCTAAGCCGCGCGCTCACAATTTCTGCTAAAAATCTGATGTTTTGCAGTTCACTCAAAAATGGTCCCAAACTGTTGCAAATGATCCCCTGAAAGGTTTTTCTGTGGAAACAGATGGGTTTTTATCATCGGAAACAGAATTAGCCCTCGACGTCTGAACAACTTTTTTTGAAAAAATCCCTAAGCCGCGCGGTCACAATTTCTGCTAAAAATCTGACGTTCTGCAATTCACTTAAAAATGTTGGCAAACCGTTGCAAGTGATCCCCTGAAATGTTTTTCGGTGGAAACAGATGGGTTTTTATCATCGGATACAGAATTAGCACTCGACGTCTGAACAACTTTTTTTGAAAAAATCCCTAAGCCGCGCGGTCACAATTTCTGCTAAAAATCTGACGTTCTGCAATTCACTCAAAAATGGTGCCAAACTGTTGCAAACGATCCCCTGAAAGGTTTTTCGGTGGAAACAGATGGGTTTTTATCATCGGAAACAGAATTAGCCCTCGACGTCTGAACAACTTTTTTGGAAAAACTCCCTAAGCCGCGCGGTCACAATTTCTGCTAAAAATCTGACGTTCTGCAATTCCCTCAAAAATGTTGGCAAAGTGTTGCAAGTGATCCCCTGAAATGTTTTTTGGTGGAAACAGATGGGTTTTTATCATCGGAAACAGAATTAGCCCTCAACGTCTGAACAATTTTTTGTGAAAAAACCCTAAGCCGCGCGGTCACAATTTGAGGAAAAATCTGACGTTCTGCAATTCACTCAAAAATGTTGGCAAACTGTTGCAAGTGATCCCCTGAAATGTTTTTCGGTGGAAACAGATGGGTTTTTATTATCGGAAACAGAATTAGTCCTCGAGGTATGGACAACTTTTTTTGAAAAAATCCCTAAGCCGCGCGGTCACAATTTCTGCTAAAAATCTGACGTTCTGCAATTCACTCAAAAATGTTGGCAAAGTGTTGCAAGTGATCCCCTGAAATGTTTTTCGGTGGAAACAGATGGGTTTTTATAATCGGAAACAGAATTAGCCCTCGACGTCTGAAAAACTTTTTTTGAAAAAATCCCTAAGCCGCACGGTCACAATTTCTGCTAAAAATCTGACGTTCTGCAATTCCCTCAAAAATGTTGGCAAAGTGTTGCAAGTGATCCCCTGAAATGTTTTTCGGTGGAAACAGATGGGTTTTTATCATCGGAAACAGAATTAGCCCTCGACGTCTGAACAACTTTTTTTGAAAAAATCCCTAAGCCGTGCGGTCACATTTTCTGCTAAAAATCTGACTTTCTGCAGTTCACTCAAAAATGGTCCCAAATTGTTGCAAATGATCCCCTGAAAGGTTTTTCTGTGGAAACAGATGGGTTTTTATCATCGGAAACAGAATTAGCCCTCGACGTCTGAACAACTTTTTTTGAAAAAATCCCTAAGCCGCGCGGTCACAATTTCTGCTAAAAATCTGACGTTCTGCAATTCACTTAAAAATGTTGGCAAACCGTTGCAAGTGATCCCCTGAAATGTTTTTCGGTGGAAACAGATGGGTTTTTATCATCGGATACAGAATTAGCCCTCGACGTCTGAACAACTTTTTTTGAAAAAATCCCTAAGCCGCGCGGTCACAATTTCTGCTAAAAATCTGACGTTCTGCAATTCCCTCAAAAATGTTGGCAAAGTGTTGCAAGTGATCCCCTGAAATGTTTTTTGGTGGAAACAGATGGGTTTTTATCATCGGAAACAGAATTAGCCCTCAACGTCTGAACAATTTTTTGTGAAAAAACCCTAAGCCGCGCGGTCACAATTTGAGGAAAAATCTGACGTTCTGCAATTCACTCAAAAATGGTGCCAAACTGTTGCAAACGATCCCCTGAAAGGTTTTTCGGTGGAAACAGATGGTTTTTTATCATTGGAAACAGAATTAGCCCTTGACATCTGATCAACTTTTTTGAAAAAATCCCTAAGCCGCGCGGTCACAATTTCTGCTAAAAATCTGACGTTCTGCAATTCACTCAAAAATGGTGCCAAACTGTTGCAAGTGATCCCCTGAAATGTTTTTCGGTGGAAACAGATGGGTTTTTATTATCGGAAACAGAATTAGTCCTCGAGGTCTGGACAACTTTTTTTGAAAAAATCCCTAAGCCGCGCGGTCACAATTTCTGCTAAAAATCTGACGTTTTGCAATTCACTCAAAAATGTTGGCAAAGTGTTGCAAGTGATCCCCTGAAATGTTTTTCGGTGGAAACAGATGGGTTTTTATAATCGGAAACGGAATTAGCCCTCGACGTCTGAACAACTTTTTTTGAAAAAATCCCTAAGCCGCGCGGTCACAATTTCTGCTAAAAATCTGACGTTCTGCAATTCACTCAAAAATGTTGGCAAACTGTTGCAAGTGATCCCCTGAAATGTTTTTCGGTGGAAACAGATGGGTTTTTATCATCGGAAACAGAATTAGCCCTCGACGTCTGAACAACTTTTTTGAAAAAATCCCTAAGCCGCGCGGTCACAATTTCTGCTAAAAATCTGACGTTCTGCAATTCACTCAAAAATGTTGGCAAACTGTTGCAAGTGATCCCCTGAAATGTTTTTCGGTGGAAACAGATGGGTTTTTATCATCGGAAACAGAATTAGCCGTCGAGGTCTGGACAACTTTTTTTGAAAAAATCCCTAAGCCGCGCGGTCACAATTTCTGCTAAAAATCTGACGTTCTGCAATTCACTCAAAAATGTTGGCAAACCGTTGCAAGTGATCCCCTGAAATGTTTGTCGGTGGAAACAGATGGGGTTTTATCATCGGAAACAGAATTAGCCCTCGACGTCTGAACAACTTTTTTTGAAAAAATTCCTAAGCCGCACGGTCACAATTTCTGCTAAAAATCTGACGTTCTGCAATTCACTCAAAAATGTTGGCAAACCATTGCAAGTGATCCCCTGAAATGTTTTTCGGTGGAAACAGATGGGTTTTTATCATCGGAAACAGAATTAGCCCTCGACGTCTGAACAACTTTTTTTGAAAAAATCCCTAAGCCGCGCGGTCACAATTTCTGCTAAAAATCTGACGTTCTGCAATTCACTCAAAAATGGTGCCAAACTGTTGCAAACGATCCCCTGAAAGGTTTTTCGGTGGAAACAGATGGGTTTTTATCATCGGAAACAGAATTAGCCCTCGACGTCTGAACAACTTTTTTTGACAAAATCCCTAAGCCGCGCGGTCACAATTTCTGCTAAAAATCTGACGTTCTGCAATTCACTCAGAAATGTTGGCAAACTGTTGCAAGTGATCCCCTGAAATGTTTTTTGGTGGAAACAGATGGGTTTTTATCATCGGAAACAGAATTAGCCATCGACGTCTGAACAACTTTTTTTGAAAAAATCCCTAAGCCGCGCGGTCACAATTTCTGCTAAAAATCTGACGTTCTGCAATTCACTCAAAAATGGTCCCAAACTGTTGCAAATGATCCCCTGAAAGGTTTTTCTGTGGAAACAGAAGGGTTTTTATAATCGGAAACAGAATTAGCCCTCGAGGTCTGGACAACTTTTTTTTTGAAAAAATCCATAAGCCGCGTGGTCACTATTTCTGCTAAAAATCTGACGTTCTGCAATTCACTCAAAAATGTTGACAAACTGTTGCAAGTGATCCCCTGAAAGGTTTTTCTGTGGAAACAAATGGGTTTTTATCATCGGAAACAGAATTAGCCGTCGAGGTCTGGACAACTTTTTTTGAAAAAATCCCTAAGCCGCGCGGTCACAATTTCTGCTAAAAATCTGACGTTCTGCAATTCACTCAAAAATGTTGGCAAACCGTTGCAAGTGATCCCCTGAAATGTTTTTCGGTGGAAACAGATGGGTTTTTATCATCGGAAACAGAATTAGCCCTCGACGTCTGAACAACTTTTTTTGAAAAAATCCCTAAGCCGCACGGTCACAATTTCTGCTAAAAATCTGACGTTCTGCAATTCACTCAAAAATGTTGGCAAACCGTTGCAAGTGATCCCCTGAAATGTTTTTCGGTGGAAACAGATGGGTTTTTATCATCGGAAACAGAATTAGCCCTCGACGTCTGAACAACTTTTTTTGAAAAAATCTCTAAGCCGCGCGGTCACAATTTCTGCTAAAAATCTGACGTTCTGCAATTCACTCAAAAATGGTGCCAAACTGTTGCAAACGATCCCCTGAAAGGTTTTTCGGTGGAAACAGATGGGTTTTTATCATCGGAAACAGAATTAGCCCTCGACGTCTGAACAACTTTTTTTGACAAAATCCCTAAGCCGCGCGGTCACAATTTCTGCTAAAAATCTGACGTTCTGCAATTCACTCAAAAATGTTGGCAAACTGTTGCAAGTGATCCCCTGAAATGTTTTTTGGTGGAAACAGATGGGTTTTTATCATCGGAAACAGAATTAGCCCTCGAGGTCTGGACAACTTTTTTTGAAAAAATCCCTAAGCCGCGCGGTCACAATTTCTGCTAAAAATCTGACGTTCTGCAATTCACAAAAAATGGTCCCAAACTGTTGCAAATGATCCCCTGAAAGGTTTTTCTGTGGAAACAGAAGGGTTTTTATAATCGGAAACAGAATTAGCCCTCGAGGTCTGGACAACTTTTTTTTTGAAAAAATCCATAAGCCGCGCGGTCACAATTTCTGCTAAAAATCTGACGTTCTGCAATTCACTCAAAAATGTTGGCAAACTGTTGCAGGTGATCCCCTGAAAGGTTTTTCTGTGGAAACAAATGGGTTTTTATCATCGGAAACAGAATTAGCCCTCGAGGTCTAGACAACTTTTTTTGAAAAAATCCCTAAGCCGCGCGGTCACAATTTCAGCTAAAAATCTGACGTTCTGCAATTCACTCAAAAATGTTGGCAAACTGTTGCAAGTGATCCCCTGAAATGTTCTTCGGTGGAAACAGATGGGTTTTTATCATCGGAAACAGAATTAGCCCTCGACGTCTGAACAACTTTTTTTGAAAAAATCCCTAAGCCGCGCGGTCACAATTTCAGCTAAAAATCTGACGTTCTGCAATTCACTCAAAAATGTTGGCAAACTGTTGCAAGTGATCCCCTGAAATGTTTTTCGGTGGAAACAGATGGGTTTTTATCTTCGGAAACAGAATTAGCCCTCGACATCTGAACAACTTTTTTTGAAAAAATCCCTAAGCCGCGCGGTCACAATTTCTGCTAAAAATCTGACGTTCTGCAATTCACTCAAAAATGTTGGCAAAGTGTTGCAAGTGATCCCCTGAAATGATTTTCGGTGGAAACAGATGGGTTTTTATCATCGGAAACAGAATGAGCCCTCGACGTCTGAACAACTTTTTTTGAAAAAATCCCTTAGCCGCGCGGTCACAATTTCTGCTAAAAATCTGAGGTTCTGCAATTCACTCAAAAATGTTGGCAAACTGTTGCAAGTGATCCCCTGAAATGATTTTCGGTGGAGACAGATGGGTTTTTATCATCGGAAACAGAATTAGCCCTCAACGTCTGAACAATTTTTTGTGAAAAAACCCTAAGCCGCGCGGTCACAATTTGAGGAAGAATCTGACGTTCTGCAATTCACTCAAAAATGGTGCCAAACTGTTGCAAACGATCCCCTGAAAGGTTTTTCGGTGGAAACAGATGGTTTTTTATCATTGGAAACAGAATTAGCCCTTGACATCTGATCAACTTTTTTTGAAAAAATCCCTAAGCCGCGCGGTCACAATTTCTGCTAAAAATCTGACGTTCTGCAATTCACTCAAAAATGTTGGCAAACTGTTGCAAGTGATCCCCTGAAATGTTTTTCGGTGGAAACAGACGGGTTTTTATCATCGGAAACAGAATTAGCCCTCGAGGTCTGGACAATTTTTTGTGAAAAAACCCTAAGCCGCGCGGTCACAATTTGAGGAAAAATCTGACGTACTGCAATTCACTCAAAAATGGTGCCAAACTGTTGCAAACGATCCCCTGAAAGGTTTTTCGGTGGAAACAGATGGTTTTTTATCATTGGAAACAGAATTAGCCCTCGACGTCTGAACAACTTTTTTTGAAAAAATCCCTAAGCCGCGCGGTCACAATTTCTGCTAAAAATCTGACGTTCTGCAATTCACTCAAAAATGTTGGCAAACTGTTGCAAGTGATCCCCTGAAATGTTTTTCGGTGGAAACAGATGGGTTTTTATTATCGGAAACAGAATTAGTCCTCGAGGTCTGGACAACTTTTTTTGAAAAAATCCCTAAGCCGCGCGGTCACAATTTCTGCTAAAAATCTGACGTTCTGCAATTCACTCAAAAATGTTGGCAAACTGTTGCAAGTGATCCCCTGAAATGTTTTTCGGTGGAAACAGATGGGTTTTTAACATCGGAAACAGAATTAGCCCTCGACGTCTGAACAACTTTTTTTGAAAAAATCCCTAAGCCGCGCGGTCACAATTTCTGCTAAAAATCTGACGTTCTGCAATTCACTCAAAAATGTTGGCAAACTGTTGCAAGTGATCCCCTGAAATGTTTTTCGGTGGAAACAGATGGGTTTTTATCATCGGAAACAGAATTAGCCCTCGACGTCTGAACAACTTTTTTTGAAAAAATCCCTAAGCCGCGCGGTCACAATTTCTGCTAAAAATCTGACGTTCTGTAATTCACTCAAAAATGTTGGCAAACTGTTGCAAGTGATCCCCTGAAATGTTTTTCGGTGGAAACAGATGGGTTTTTATCATCGGAAACAGAATTAGCCCATGTCGTCTGAACAACTTTTTTTGAAAAAATCCCTTAGCCGCGCGGTCACAATTTCTGCTAAAAATCTGACGTTCTGCAATTCACTCAAAAATGTTGGCAAAGTGTTGCAAGTGATCCCCTGAAATGTTTTTCGGTGGAAACAGATGGGTTTTTATCATCGGAAACAGAATTAGCCCTCGACGTCTGAACAACTTTTTTTGAAAAAATCCCTAAGCCGCGCGGTCACAATTTCTGCTAAAAATCTGACGTTCTGCAATTCACTCAAAAATGTTGGCAAACTGTTGCAAGTGATCCCCTGAAATGTTTTTCGGTGGAAACAGACGGGTTTTTATCATCGGAAACAGAATTAGCCCTCGAGGTCTGGACAATTTTTTGTGAAAAAACCCTAAGCCGCGCAGTCACAATTTGAGGAAAAATCTGACGTTCTGCAATTCACTCAAAAATGGTGCCAAACTGTTGCAAACGATCCCCTGAAAGGTTTTTCGGTGGAAACAGATGGTTTTTTATCATTGGAAACAGAATTAGCCCTCGACGTCTGAACAACTTTTTTTGAAAAAATCCCTAAGCCGCGCGGTCACAATTTCTGCTAAAAATCTGACGTTCTGCAATTCACTCAAAAATGTTGGCAAACTGTTGCAAGTGATCCCCTGAAATGTTTTTCGGTGGAAACAGATGGGTTTTTATTATCGGAAACAGAATTAGTCCTCGAGGTCTGGACAACTTTTTTTGAAAAAATCCCTAAGCCGCGCGGTCACAATTTCTGCTAAAAATCTGACGTTCTGCAATTCACTCAAAAATGTTGGCAAACTGTTGCAAGTGATCCCCTGAAATGTTTTTCGGTGGAAACAGATGGGTTTTTAACATCGGAAACAGAATTAGCCCTCGACGTCTGAACAACTTTTTTTGAAAAAATCCCTAAGCCGCGCGGTCACAATTTCTGCTAAAAATCTGACGTTCTGCAATTCACTCAAAAATGTTGGCAAACTGTTGCAAGTGATCCCCTGAAATGTTTTTCGGTGGAAACAGATGGGTTTTTATCATCGGAAACAGAATTAGCCTTCGACGTCTGAACAACTTTTTTTGAAAAAATCCCTAAGCCGCGCGGTCACAATTTCTGCTAAAAATCTGACGTTCTGCAATTCACTCAAAAATGTTGGCAAAGTGTTGCAAGTGATCCCCTGAAATGTTTTTCGGTGGAAACAGATGGGTTTTTATCATCGGAAACAGAATTAGCCCTCGACGTCTGAACAACTTTTTTTGAAAAAATCCCTAAGCCGCGCGGTCACAATTTCTGCTAAAAATCTGACGTTCTGCAATTCCCTCAAAAATGTTGGCAAAGTGTTGCAAGTGATCCCCTGAAATGTTTTTCGGTGGAAACAGATGGGTTTTTATCATCGGAAACAGAATTAGCCCTCGACGTCTGAACAACTTTTTTTGAAAAAATCCCTAAGCCGCGCGGTCACAATTTCAGCTAAAAATCTGACGTTCTGCAATTCACTCAAAAATGTTGGCAAACTGTTGCAAGTGATCCCCTGAAATGTTTTTCGGTGGAAACAGATGGGTTTTTATCATCGGAAACAGAATTAGCCCTCGACATCTGAACAACTTTTTTTGAAAAAATCCCTAAGCCGCGCGGTCACAATTTCTGCTAAAAATCTGACGTTCTGCAATTCACTCAAAAATGTTGGCAAAGTGTTGCAAGTGATCCCCTGAAATGATTTTCGGTGGAGACAGATGGGTTTTTATCATCGGAAACAGAATGAGCCCTCGACGTCTGAACAACTTTTTTTGAAAAAATCCCTTAGCCGCGCGCGGTCACAATTTCTGCTAAAAATCTGAGGTTCTGCAATTCACTCAAAAATGTTGGCAAACTGTTGCAAGTGATCCCCTGAAATGTTTTTCGGTGGAAACAGATGGGTTTTTATCATCGGAAACAGAATTAGCCCTCGACGTCTGAACAACTTTTTTTGAAAAAATCCCTAAGCCGCGCGGTCACAATTTCTGCTAAAAATCTGACGTTCTGCAGTTCACTCAAAAATGGTCCCAAATTGTTGCAAATGATCCCCTGAAAGGTTTTTCTGTGGAAACAGATGGGTTTTTATCATCGGAAACAGAATTAGCCCTCGACGTCTGAACAACTTTTTTTGAAAAAATCCCTAAGCCGCGCGGTCACAATTTCTGCTAAAAATCTGACGTTCTGCAATTCAATTAAAAATGTTGGCAAACCGTTGCAAGTGATCCCCTGAAATGTTTTTCGTTGGAAACAGATGGGTTTTTATCATCGGATACAGAATTAGCCCTCGACGTCTGAACAACTTTTTTTGAAAAAATCCCTAAGCCGCGCGGTCACAATTTCTGCTAAAAATCTGACGTTCTGCAATTCACTCAAAAATGTTGGCAAACTGTTGCAAGTGATCCCCTGAAATGTTTTTCGGTGGAAACAGATGGGTTTTTATCATCGGAAACAGAATTAGCCCTCGACGTCTGAACAACTTTTTTTGAAAAAATCCCTAAGCCGCGCGGTCACAATTTCTGCTAAAAATCTGACGTTCTGCAATTCACTCAAAAATGTTGGCAAACTGTTGCAAGTGATCCCCTGAAATGTTTTTCGGTGGAAACAGACGGGTTTTTATCATCGGAAACAGAATTAGCCCTCAACGTCTGAACAATTTTTTGTGAAAAAACCCTAAGCCGCGCGGTCACAATTTGAGGAAAAATCTGACGTTCTGCAATTCACTCAAAAATGTTGGCAAACTGTTGCAAGTGATCCCCTGAAATGTTTTTCGGTGGAAACAGATGGGTTTTTATCATCGGAAACAGAATTAGCCCTCGATATCTGAGCAACTTTTTTTGAAAAAATCCCTAAGCCGCGCGGTCACAATTTCTGCTAAAAATCTGACGTTCTGCAATTCACTCAAAAATGTTGGCAAAGTGTTGCAAGTGATCCCCTGAAATGATTTTCGGTGGAGACAGATGGGTTTTTATCATCGGAAACAGAATGAGCCCTCGACGTCTGAACAACTTTTTTTGAAAAAATCCCTTAGCCGCGCGCGGTCACAATTTCTGCTAAAAATCTGAGGTTCTGCAATTCACTCAAAAATGTTGGCAAACTGTTGCAAGTGATCCCCTGAAATGTTTTTCGGTGGAAACAGATGGGTTTTTATCATCGGAAACAGAATTAGCCCTCGACGTCTGAACAACTTTTTTTGAAAAAATCCCTAAGCCGCGCGGTCACAATTTCTGCTAAAAATCTGACGTTCTGCAGTTCACTCAAAAATGTTGGCAAACTGTTGCAAGTGATCCCCTGAAATGTTTTTCGGTGGAAACAGATGGGTTTTTATCATCGGAAACAGAATTAGCCCTCGACGTCTGAACAACTTTTTTTGAAAAAATCCCTAAGCCGCGCGGTCACAATTTCTGCTAAAAATCTGACGTTCTGCAATTCACTCAAAAATGTTGGCAAACTGTTGCAAGTGATCCCCTGAAATGTTTTTCGGTGGAAACAGATGGGTTTTTATCATTGGAAACAGAATTAGCCCTCGAGGTCTGGACAACTTTTTTTGAAAAAATCCCTTAGCCGCGCGGTCACAATTTCTGCTAAAAATCTGACGTTCTGCAATTCACTCAAAAATGTTGGCAAACTGTTGCAAGTGATCCCCTGAAATGTTTTTCGGTGGAAACAGATGGGTTTTTATCATCGGAAACAGAATTAGCCCATGTCGTCTGAACAACTTTTTTTGAAAAAATCCCTTAGCCGCGCGGTCACAATTTCTGCTAAAAATCTGACGTTCTGCAATTCACTCAAAAATGTTGGCAAACTGTTGCAAGTGATCCCCTGAAATGTTTTTCGGTGGAAACAGATGGGTTTTTATCATCGGAAACAGAATTAGCCCTCGACGTCTGAGCAACTTTTTTTGAAAAAATCCCTATGCCGCGCGGTCACAATTTCTGCTAAAAATCTGACGTTCTGCAATTCCCTCAAAAATGTTGGCAAAGTGTTGCAAGTGATCCCCTGAAATGTTTTTCGGTGGAAACAGATGGGTTTTTATCATCGGAAACAGAATGAGCCCTCGACGTCTGAACAACTTTTTTTAAAAAAAACCCTAAGCCGCGCGGTCACAATTTCTGCTAAAAATCTGACGTTCTGCAGTTCACTCAAAAATGGTCCCAAACTGTTGCAAATGATCCCCTGAAAGGTTTTTCTGTGGAAACAGATGGGTTTTTATCATCGGAAACAGAATTAGCCCTCGACGTCTGAACAACTTTTTTTGAAAAAATCCCTAAGCCGCGCGGTCACAATTTCTGCTAAAAATCTGACGTTCTGCAATTCACTTAAAAATGTTGGCAAACCGTTGCAAGTGATCCCCTGAAATGTTTTTCGGTGGAAACAGATGGGTTTTTATCATCGGATACAGAATTAGCCCTCGACGTCTGAACAACTTTTTTTGAAAAAATCCCTAAGCCGCGCGGTCACAATTTCTGCTAAAAATCTGACGTTCTGCAATTCACTCAAAAATGGTGCCAAACTGTTGCAAGTGATCCCCTGAAAGGTTTTTCGGTGGAAACAGATGGGTTTTTATCATCGGAAACAGAATTAGCCCTCGACGTCTGAACAACTTTTTTTGAAAAAATCCCTAAGCCGCGCGGTCACAATTTCTGCTAAAAATCTGACGTTCTGCAATTCACTCAAAAATGTTGGCAAACTGTTGCAAGTGATCCCCTGAAATGTTTTTCGGTGGAAACAGACGGGTTTTTATCATCGGAAACAGAATTAGCCCTCAACGTCTGAACAATTTTTTGTGAAAAAACCCTAAGCCGCGCGGTCACAATTTGAGGAAAAATCTGACGTTCTGCAATTCACTCAAAAATGGTGCCAAACTGTTGCAAACGATCCCCTGAAAGGTTTTTCGGTGGAAACAGATGGTTTTTTATCATTGGAAACAGAATTAGCCCTTGACATCTGATCAACTTTTTTTGAAAAAATCCCTAAGCCGCGCGGTCACAATTTCTGCTAAAAATCTGACGTTCTGCAATTCACTCAAAAATGTTGGCAAACTGTTGCAAGTGATCCCCTGAAATGTTTTTCGGTGGAAAAAGATGGGTTTTTATTATCGGAAACAGAATTAGTCCTCGAGGTCTGGACAACTTTTTTTGAAAAAATCCCTAAGCCGCGCGGTCACAATTTCTGCTAAAAATCTGACGTTCTGCAATTCACTCAAAAATGTTGGCAAAGTGTTGCAAGTGATCCCCTGAAATGTTTTTCGGTGGAAACAGATGGGTTTTTATAATCGGAAACAGAATTAGCCCTCGACGTCTGAACAACTTTTTTTGAAAAAATCCCTAAGCCGCGCGGTCACAATTTCTGCTAAAAATCTGACGTTCTGCAATTCACTCAAAAATGTTGGCAAACTGTTGCAAGTGATCCCCTGAAATGTTTTTCGGTGGAAACTGATGGGTTTTTATCATCGGAAACAGAATTAGCCCTCGACGTCTGAACAACTTTTTTTGAAAAAATCCCTAAGCCGCGCGGTCACAATTTCTGCTAAAAATCTGACGTTCTGCAATTCACTCAAAAATGTTGGCAAACTGTTGCAAGTGATCCCCTGAAATGTTTTTCGGTGGAAACAGATGGGTTTTTATCATCGGAAACAGAATTAGCCCTCGAGGTCTGGACAACTTTTTTTGAAAAAATCCCTAAGCTGCGCGGTCACAATTTCTGCTAAAAATCTGACGTTCTGCAATTCACTCAAAAATGTTGGAAAACTGTTGCAAGTGATCCCCTGAAATGTTTTTCGGTGGAAACAGATGGGTTTTTATCATTGGAAACAGAATTAGCCCATGTCGTCTGAACAACATTTTTGAAAAAATCCCTTAGCCGCGCGGTCACAATTTCTGCTAAAAATCTGACGTTCTGCAATTCACTCAAAAATGTTGGCAAACTGTTGCAAGTGATCCCCTGAAATGTTTTTCGGTGGAAACAGATGGGTTTTTATCATCGGAAACAGAATTAGCCCTCGACGTCTGAACAACTTTTTTTGAAAAAATCCCTAAGCCGCGCGGTCACAATTTCTGCTAAAAATCTGACGTTCTGCAATTCCCTCAAAAATGTTGGCAAAGTGTTGCAAGTGATCCCCTGAAATGTTTTTCGGTGGAAACAGATAGGTTTTTATCATCGGAAACAGAATGAGCCCTCGACGTCTGAACAACTTTTTTTGAAAAAATCCCTAAGCCGCGCGGTCACAATTTCTGCTAAAAATCTGACGTTCTGCAGTTCACTCAAAAATGGTCCCAAACTGTTGCAAATGATCCCCTGAAAGGTTTTTCTGTGGAAACAGATGGGTTTTTATCATCGGAAACAGAATTAGCCCTCGACGTCTGAACAACTTTTTTTGAAAAAATCCCTAAGCTGCGCGGTCACAATTTCTGCTAAAAATCTGACGTTCTGCAATTCACTCAAAAATGTTGGAAAACTGTTGCAAGTGATCCCCTGAAATGTTTTTCGGTGGAAACAGATGGGTTTTTATCATTGGAAACAGAATTAGCCCATGTCGTCTGAACAACTTTTTTTGAAAAAATCCCTTAGCCGCGAGGTCACAATTTCTGCTAAAAATCTGACGTTCTGCAATTCACTCAAAAATGTTGGCAAACTGTTGCAAGTGATCCCCTGAAATGTTTTTCGGTGGAAACAGATGGGTTTTTATCATCGGAAACAGAATTAGCCCTCGACGTCTGAACAACTTTTTTTGAAAAAATCCCTAAGCCGCGCGGTCACAATTTCTGCTAAAAATCTGACGTTCTGCAGTTCACTCAAAAATGGTCCCAAACTGTTGCAAATGATCCCCTGAAAGGTTTTTCTGTGGAAACAGATGGGTTTTTATCATCGGAAACAGAATTAGCCCTCGACGTCTGAACAACTTTTTTTGAAAAAATCCCTAAGCTGCGCGGTCACAATTTCTGCTAAAAATCTGACGTTCTGCAATTCACTCAAAAATGTTGGAAAACTGTTGCAAGTGATCCCCTGAAATGTTTTTCGGTGGAAACAGATGGGTTTTTATCATTGGAAACAGAATTAGCCCATGTCGTCTGAACAACTTTTTTTGAAAAAATCCCTTAGCCGCGAGGTCACAATTTCTGCTAAAAATCTGACGTTCTGCAATTCACTCAAAAATGTTGGCAAACTGTTGCAAGTGATCCCCTGAAATGTTTTTCGGTGGAAACAGATGGGTTTTTATCATCGGAAACAGAATTAGCCCTCGACGTCTGAACAACTTTTTTTGAAAAAATCCCTAAGCCGCGCGGTCACAATTTCTGCTAAAAATCTGACGTTCTGCAATTCACTCAAAAATGTTGGAAAACTGTTGCAAGTGATCCCCTGAAATGTTTTTCGGTGGAAACAGATGGGTTTTTATCATTGGAAACAGAATTAGCCCATGTCGTCTGAACAACTTTTTTTGAAAAAATCCCTTAGCCGCGCGGTCACAATTTCTGCTAAAAATCTGACGTTCTGCAATTCACTCAAAAATGTTGGCAAACTGTTGCAAGTGATCCCCTGAAATGTTTTTCGGTGGAAACAGATGGGTTTTTATCATCGGAAACAGAATTAGCCCTCGACGTCTGAACAACTTGTTTTGAAAAAATCCCTAAGCCGCGCGGTCACAATTTCTGCTAAAAATCTGACGTTCTGCAATTCCCTCAAAAATGTTGGCAAAGTGTTGCAAGTGATCCCCTGAAATGTTTTTCGGTGGAAACAGATAGGTTTTTATCATCGGAAACAGAATGAGCCCTCGACGTCTGAACAACTTTTTTTGAAAAAATCCCTAAGCCGCGCGGTCACAATTTCTGCTAAAAATCTGACGTTCTGCAGTTCACTCAAAAATGGTCCCAAACTGTTGCAAATGATCCCCTGAAAGGTTTTTCTGTGGAAACAGATGGGTTTTTATCATCGGAAACAGAATTAGCCCTCGACGTCTGAACAACTTTTTTTGAAAAAATCCCTAAGCTGCGCGGTCACAATTTCTGCTAAAAATCTGACGTTCTGCAATTCACTCAAAAATGTTGGAAAACTGTTGCAAGTGATCCCCTGAAATGTTTTTCGGTGGAAACAGATGGGTTTTTATCATTGGAAACAGAATTAGCCCATGTCGTCTGAACAACTTTTTTTGAAAAAATCCCTTAGCCGCGAGGTCACAATTTCTGCTAAAAATCTGACGTTCTGCAATTCACTCAAAAATGTTGGCAAACTGTTGCAAGTGATCCCCTGAAATGTTTTTCGGTGGAAACAGATGGGTTTTTATCATCGGAAACAGAATTAGCCCTCGACGTCTGAACAACTTTTTTTGAAAAAATCCCTAAGCCGCGCGGTCACAATTTCTGCTAAAAATCTGACGTTCTGCAATTCCCTCAAAAATGTTGGCAAAGTGTTGCAAGTGATCCCCTGAAATGTTTTTCGGTGGAAACAGATAGGTTTTTATCATCGGAAACAGAATGAGCCCTCGACGTCTGAACAACTTTTTTTGAAAAAATCCCTAAGCCGCGCGGTCACAATTTCTGCTAAAAATCTGACGTTCTGCAGTTCACTCAAAAATGGTCCCAAACTGTTGCAAATGATCCCCTGAAAGGTTTTTCTGTGGAAACAGATGGGTTTTTATCATCGGAAACAGAATTAGCCCTCGACGTCTGAACAACTTTTTTTGAAAAAATCCCTAAGCCGCGCGGTCACAATTTCTGCTAAAAATCTGACGTTCTGCAATTCACTTAAAAATGTTGGCAAACCGTTGCAAGTGATCCCCTGAAATGTTTTTCGGTGGAAACAGATGGGTTTTTATCATCGGATACAGAATTAGCCCTCGACGTCTGAACAACTTTTTTTGAAAAAATCCCTAAGCCGCGCGGTCACAATTTCTGCTAAAAATCTGATGTTCTGCAATTCACTCAAAAATGGTGCCAAACTGTTGCAAACGATCCCCTGAAAGGTTTTTCGGTGGAAACAGATGGGTTTTTATCATCGGAAACAGAATTAGCCCTCGACGTCTGAACAACTTTTTTTGAAAAAATCCCTAAGCCGCGCGGTCACAATTTCTGCTAAAAATCTGACGTTCTGCAATTCCCTCAAAAATGTTGGCAAAGTGTTGCAAGTGATCCCCTGAAATGTTTTTTGGTGGAAACAGATGGGTTTTTATCATCGGAAACAGAATTAGAACTCAACGTCTGAACAATTTTTTGTGAAAAAACCCTAAGCCGCGCGGTCACAATTTGAGGAAAAATCTGACGTTCTGCAATTCACTCAAAAATGGTGCCAAACTGTTGCAAGTGATCCCCTGAAAAGTTTTTCGGTGGAAACAGATGGGTTTTTATCATCGGAAACAGAATTAGCCCTCGACGTCTGAACAACTTTTTTTGAAAAAATCCCTAAGCCGCGCGGTCACAATTTCTGCTAAAAATCTGACGTTCTGCAATTCACTCAAAAATGTTGGCAAACTGTTGCAAGTGATCCCCTGAAATGTTTTTCGGTGGAAACAGACGGGTTTTTATCATCGGAAACAGAATTAGCCCTCAATGTCTGAACAATTTTTTGTGAAAAAACCCTAAGCCGCGCGGTCACAATTTGAGGAAAAATCTGACGTTCTGCAATTCACTCAAAAATGGTGCCAAACTGTTGCAAACGATCCCCTGAAAGGTTTTTCGGTGGAAACAGATGGTTTTTTATCATTGGAAACAGAATTAGCCCTTGACATCTGATCAACTTTTTTTGAAAAAATCCCTAAGCCGCGCGGTCACAATTTCTGCTAAAAATCTGACGTTCTGCAATTCACTCAAAAATGTTGGCAAACTGTTGCAAGTGATCCCCTGAAATGTTTTTCGGTGGAAAAAGATGGGTTTTTATTATCGGAAACAGAATTAGTCCTCGAGGTCTGGACAACTTTTTTTGAAAAAATCCCTAAGCCGCGCGGTCACAATTTCTGCTAAAAATCTGACGTTCTGCAATTCACTCAAAAATGTTGGCAAAGTGTTGCAAGTGATCCCCTGAAATGTTTTTCGGTGGAAACAGATGGGTTTTTATAATCGGAAACAGAATTAGCCCTCGACGTCTGAACAACTTTTTTTGAAAAAATCCCTAAGCCGCGCGGTCACAATTTCTGCTAAAAATCTGACGTTCTGCAATTCACTCAAAAATGTTGGAAAACTGTTGCAAGTGATCCCCTGAAATGTTTTTCGGTGGAAACAGATGGGTTTTTATCATCGGAAACAGAATTAGCCCTCGACGTCTGAACAACTTTTTTTGAAAAAATCCCTAAGCCGCGCGGTCACAATTTCTGCTAAAAATCTGACGTTCTGCAATTCACTCAAAAATGTTGGCAAACTGTTGCAAGTGATCCCCTGAAATGTTTTTCGGTGGAAACAGATGGGTTTTTATCATCGGAAACAGAATTAGCCCTCGAGGTCTGGACAACTTTTTTTGAAAAAATCCCTAAGCTGCGCGGTCACAATTTCTGCTAAAAATCTGACGTTCTGCAATTCACTCAAAAATGTTGGAAAACTGTTGCAAGTGATCCCCTGAAATGTTTTTCGGTGGAAACAGATGGGTTTTTATCATTGGAAACAGAATTAGCCCATGTCGTCTGAACAACTTTTTTTGAAAAAATCCCTTAGCCGCGCGGTCACAATTTCTGCTAAAAATCTGATGTTCTGCAATTCACTCAAAAATGTTGGCAAACTGTTGCAAGTGATCCCCTGAAATGTTTTTCGGTGGAAACAGATGGGGTTTTATCATCGGAAACAGAATTAGCCCTCGACGTCTGAACAACTTTTTTTGAAAAAATCCCTAAGCCGCGCGGTCACAATTTCTGCTAAAAAACTGACGTTCTGCAATTCCCTCAAAAATGTTGGCAAAGTGTTGCAAGTGATCCCCTGAAATGTTTTTCGGTGGAAACAGATAGGTTTTTATCATCGGAAACAGAATGAGCCCTCGACGTCTGAACAACTTTTTTTGAACAAATCCCTAAGCCGCGCGGTCACAATTTCTGCTAAAAATCTGACGTTCTGCAGTTCACTCAAAAATGGTCCCAAACTGTTGCAAATGATCCCCTGAAAGATTTTTCTGTGGAAACAGATGGGTTTTTATCATCGGAAACAGAATTAGCCCTCGACGTCTGAACAACTTTTTTTGAAAAAATCCCTAAGCTGCGCGGTCACAATTTCTGCTAAAAATCTGACGTTCTGCAATTCACTTAAAAATGTTGGCAAACCGTTGCAAGTGATCCCCTGAAATGTTTTTCGGTGGAAACAGATGGGTTTTTATCATCGGATACAGAATTAGCCCTCGACGTCTGAACAACTTTTTTTGAAAAAATCCCTAAGCCGCGCGGTCACAATTTCTGCTAAAAATCTGACGTTCTGCAATTCACTCAAAAATGGTGCCAAACTGTTGCAAACGATCCCCTGAAAGGTTTTTCGGTGGAAACAGATGGGTTTTTATCATCGGAAACAGAATTAGCCCTCGACGTCTGAACAACTTTTTTTGAAAAAATCCCTAAGCCGCGCGGTCACAATTTCTGCTAAAAATCTGACGTTCTGCAATTCCCTCAAAAATATTGGCAAAGCGTTGCAAGTGATCCCCTGAAATGTTTTTTGGTGGAAACAGATGGGTTTTTATCATCGGAAACAGAATTAGCCCTCAACGTCTGAACAATTTTTTGTGAAAAAACCCTAAGCCGCGCGGTCACAATTTGAGGAAAAATCTGACGTTCTGCAATTCACTCAAAAATGGTGCCAAACTGTTGCAAGTGATCCCCTGAAAGGTTTTTTGGTGGAAACAGATGGGTTTTTATTATCGGAAACAGAAGTAGTCCTCGAGGTCTGGACAACTTTTTTTGAAAAAATCCCTAAGCCGCGCGGTCACAATTTCTGCTAAAAATCTGACGTTCTGCAATTCACTCAAAAATGTTGGCAAACTGTTGCAAGTGATCCCCTGAAATGTTTTTGGGTGGAAACAGATGGGTTTTTATCATCGGAAACAGAATTAGCCCTCGACGTCTGAACAACTTTTTTTGAAAAAATCCCTAAGCCGCGCGGTCACAATTTCTGCTAAAAATCTGACGTTCTGCAATTCACTCAAAAATGTTGGCAAACTGTTGCAAGTGATCCCCTGAAATGTTTTTCGGTGGAAACAGACGGGTTTTTATCATCGGAAACAGAATTAGCCCTCAACGTCTGAACAATTTTTTGTGAAAAAACCCTAAGCCGCGCGGTCACAATTTGAGGAAAAATCTGACGTTCTGCAATTCACTCAAAAATGGTGCCAAACTGTTGCAAACGATCCCCTGAAAGGTTTTTCGGTGGAAACAGATGGGTTTTTATCATCGGAAACAGAATTAGCCCTCGACGTCTGAACAACTTTTTTTGAAAAAATCCCTAAGCCGCGCGGTCACAATTTCTGCTAAAAATCTGACGTTCTGCAATTCACTCAAAAATGGTGCCAAACTGTTGCAAACGATCCCCTGAAAGGTTTTTCGGTGGAAACAGATCGGTTTTTATCATCGGAAACAGAATTAGCCCTCGACGTCTGAACAACTTTTTTTGAAAAAATCCCTAAGCCGCGCGGTCACAATTTCTGCTAAAAATCTGACGTTCTGCAATTCCCTCAAAAATGTTGGCAAAGTGTTGCAAGTGATCCCCTGAAATGTTTTTTGGTGGAAACAGATGGGTTTTTATCATCGGAAACAGAATTAGAACTCAACGTCTGAACAATTTTTTGTGAAAAAACCCTAAGCCGCGCGGTCACAATTTGAGGAAAAATCTGACGTTCTGCAATTCACTCAAAAATGGTGCCAAACTGTTGCAAGTGATCCCCTGAAAGGTTTTTCGGTGGAAACAGATGGTTTTTTATCATTGGAAACAGAATTAGCCCTTGACATCTGATCAACATTTTTTGAAAAAATCCCTAAGCCGCGCGGTCACAATTTCTGCTAAAAATCTGACGTTCTGCAATTCACTCAAAAATGTTGGCAAACTGTTGCAAGTGATCCCCTGAAATGTTTTTCGGTGGAAACAGATGGGTTTTTATAATCGGAAACAGAATTAGCCCTCGACGTCTGAACAACTTTTTTTGAAAAAATCCCTAAGCCGCGCAGTCACAATTTCTGCTAAAAATCTGACGTTCTGCAGTTCACTCAAAAATGGTCCCAAACTGTTGCAAATGATCCCCTGAAAGGTTTTTCTGTGGAAACAGATGGGTTTTTATCATCGGAAACAGAATTAGCCCTCGACGTCTGAACAACTTTTTTTGAAAAAATCCCTAAGCCGCGCGGTCACAATTTCTGCTAAAAATCTGACGTTCTGCAATTCACTTAAAAATGTTGGCAAACCGTTGCAAGTGATCCCCTGAAATGTTTTTCGGTGGAAACAGATGGGTTTTTATCATCGGATACAGAATTAGCCCTCGACGTCTGAACAACTTTTTTTGAAAAAATCCCTAAGCCGCGCGGTCACAATTTCTGCTAAAAATCTGACGTTCTGCAATTCACTCAAAAATGGTGCCAAACTGTTGCAAACGATCCCCTGAAAGGTTTTTCGGTGGAAACAGATGGGTTTTTATCATCGGAAACAGAATTAGCCCTCGACGTCTGAACAACTTTTTTTGAAAAAATCCCTAAGCCGCGCGGTCACAATTTCTGCTAAAAATCTGACGTTCTGCAATTCCCTCAAAAATATTGGCAAAGCGTTGCAAGTGATCCCCTGAAATGTTTTTTGGTGGAAACAGATGGGTTTTTATCATCGGAAACAGAATTAGCCCTCAACGTCTGAACAATTTTTTGTGAAAAAACCCTAAGCCGCGCGGTCACAATTTGAGGAAAAATCTGACGTTCTGCAATTCACTCAAAAATGGTGCCAAACTGTTGCAAGTGATCCCCTGAAAGGTTTTTCGGTGGAAACAGATGGGTTTTTATTATCGGAAACAGAAGTAGTCCTCGAGGTCTGGACAACTTTTTTTGAAAAAATCCCTAAGCCGCGCGGTCACAATTTCTGCTAAAAATCTGACGTTCTGCAATTCACTCAAAAATGTTGGCAAACTGTTGCAAGTGATCCCCTGAAATGTTTTTCGGTGGAAACAGATGGGTTTTTATCATCGGAAACAGAATTAGCCCTCGACGTCTGAACAACTTTTTTTGAAAAAATCCCTAAGCCGCGCGGTCACAATTTCTGCTAAAAATCTGACGTTCTGCAATTCACTCAAAAATGTTGGCAAACTGTTGCAAGTGATCCCCTGAAATGTTTTTCGGTGGAAACAGACGGGTTTTTATCATCGGAAACAGAATTAGCCCTCAACGTCTGAACAATTTTTTGTGAAAAAACCCTAAGCCGCGCGGTCACAATTTGAGGAAAAATCTGACGTTCTGCAATTCACTCAAAAATGGTGCCAAACTGTTGCAAACGATCCCCTGAAAGGTTTTTCGGTGGAAACAGATGGGTTTTTATCATCGGAAACAGAATTAGCCCTCGACGTCTGAACAACTTTTTTTGAAAAAATCCCTAAGCCGCGCGGTCACAATTTCTGCTAAAAATCTGACGTTCTGCAATTCACTTAAAAATGTTGGCAAACCGTTGCAAGTGATCCCCTGAAATGTTTTTCGGTGGAAACAGATGGGTTTTTATCATCGGATACAGAATTAGCCCTCGACGTCTGAACAACTTTTTTTGAAAAAATCCCTAAGCCGCGCGGTCACAATTTCTGCTAAAAATCTGACGTTCTGCAATTCCCTCAAAAATATTGGCAAAGCGTTGCAAGTGATCCCCTGAAATGTTTTTTGGTGGAAACAGATGGGTTTTTATCATCGGAAACAGAATTAGCCCTCAACGTCTGAACAATTTTTTGTGAAAAAACCCTAAGCCGCGCGGTCACAATTTGAGGAAAAATCTGACGTTCTGCAATTCACTCAAAAATGGTGCCAAACTGTTGCAAGTGATCCCCTGAAAGGTTTTTCGGTGGAAACAGATGGTTTTTTATCATTGGCAACAGAATTAGCCCTTGACATCTGATCAACTTTTTTTGAAAAAATCCCTAAGCCGCGCGGTCACAATTTCTGCTAAAAATCTGACGTTCTGCAATTCACTCAAAAATGTTGGCAAACTGTTGCAAGTGATCCCCTGAAATGTTTTTCGGTGGAAACAGATGGGTTTTTATTATCGGAAACAGAAGTAGTCCTCGAGGTCTGGACAACTTTTTTTGAAAAAATCCCTAAGCCGCGCGGTCACAATTTCTGCTAAAAATCTGACGTTCTGCAATTCACTTAAAAATGTTGGCAAACCGTTGCAAGTGATCCCCTGAAATGTTTTTCGGTGGAAACAGATGGGTTTTTATCATCGGATACAGAATTAGCCCTCGACGTCTGAACAACTTTTTTTGAAAAAATCCCTAAGCCGCGCGGTCACAATTTCTGCTAAAAATCTGACGTTCTGCAATTCCCTCAAAAATATTGGCAAAGCGTTGCAAGTGATCCCCTGAAATGTTTTTTGGTGGAAACAGATGGGTTTTTATCATCGGAAACAGAATTAGCCCTCAACGTCTGAACAATTTTTTGTGAAAAAACCCTAAGCCGCGCGGTCACAATTTGAGGAAAAATCTGACGTTCTGCAATTCACTCAAAAATGGTGCCAAACTGTTGCAAGTGATCCCCTGAAAGGTTTTTCGGTGGAAACAGATGGTTTTTTATCATTGGCAACAGAATTAGCCCTTGACATCTGATCAACTTTTTTTGAAAAAATCCCTAAGCCGCGCGGTCACAATTTCTGCTAAAAATCTGACGTTCTGCAATTCACTCAAAAATGTTGGCAAACTGTTGCAAGTGATCCCCTGAAATGTTTTTCGGTGGAAACAGATGGGTTTTTATTATCGGAAACAGAAGTAGTCCTCGAGGTCTGGACAACTTTTTTTGAAAAAATCCCTAAGCCGCGCGGTCACAATTTCTGCTAAAAATCTGACGTTCTGCAATTCACTCAAAAATGTTGGCAAAGTGTTGCAAGTGATCCCCTGAAATGTTTTTCGGTGGAAACAGATGGGTTTTTATCATCGGAAACAGAATTAGCCCTCGACGTCTGAACAACTTTTTTTGAAAAAATCCCTAAGCCGCGCGGTCACAATTTCTGCTAAAAATCTGACGTTCTGCAATTCACTCAAAAATGTTGGCAAACTGTTGCAAGTGATCCCCTGAAATGTTTTTCGGTGGAAACAGATGGGTTTTTATCATCGGAAACAGAATTAGCCCTCGACGTCTGAACAACTTTTTTTGAAAAAATCCCTAAGCCGCGCGGTCACAATTTCTGCTAAAAATCTGACGTTCTGCAATTCACTCAAAAATGTTGGCAAACTGTTGCAAGTGATCCCCTGAAATGTTTTTCGGTGGAAACAGACGGGTTTTTATCATCGGAAACAGAATTAGCCCTCAACGTCTGAACAATTTTTTGTGAAAAAACCCTAAGCCGCGCGGTCACAATTTGAGGAAAAATCTGACGTTCTGCAATTCACTCAAAAATGGTGCCAAACTGTTGCAAACGATCCCCTGAAAGGTTTTTCGGTGGAAACAGATGGTTTTTTATCATTGGAAACAGAATTAGTCCTCGAGGTCTGGACAACTTTTTTTGAAAAAATCCCTAAGCCGCGCGGTCACAATTTCTGCTAAAAATCTGACGTTCTGCAATTCACTCAAAAATGTTGGCAAAGTGTTGCAAGTGATCCCCTGAAATGTTTTTCGGTGGAAACAGATGGGTTTTTATAATCGGAAACAGAATTAGCCCTCGACGTCTGAACAACTTTTTTTGAAAAAATCCCTAAGCCGCGCGGTCACAATTTCTGCTAAAAATCTGACGTTCTGCAATTCACTCAAAAATGTTGGCAAACTGTTGCAAATGATCCCCTGAAAGGTTTTTCTGTGGAAACAGATGGGTTTTTATCATCGGAAACAGAATTAGCCCTCGACGTCTGAACAACTTTTTTTGAAAAAATCCCTAAGCCGCGCGGTCACAATTTCTGCTAAAAATCTGACGTTCTGCAATTCACTCAAAAATGTTGGCAAACTGTTGCAAGTGATCCCCTGAAATGTTTTTCGGTGGAAACAGATGGGTTTTTATCATCGGAAACAGAATTAGCCCTCGACGTCTGAACAACTTTTTTTGAAAAAATCCCTAAGCCGCGCGGTCACAATTTCTGCTAAAAATCTGACGTTCTGCAATTCACTCAAAAATGTTGGCAAACTGTTGCAAATGATCCCCTGAAAGGTTTTTCTGTGGAAACAGATGGGTTTTTATCATCGGAAACAGAATTAGCCCTCGACGTCTGAACAACTTTTTTTGAAAAAATCCCTAAGCCGCGCGGTCACAATTTCTGCTAAAAATCTGACGTTCTGCAATTCACTCAAAAATGTTGGCAAACTGTTGCAAGTGATCCCCTGAAATGTTTTTCGGTGGAAACAGATGGGTTTTTATCATCGGAAACAGAATTAGCCCTCGACGTCTGAACAACTTTTTTTGAAAAAATCCCTAAGCCGCGCGGTCACAATTTCTGCTAAAAATCTGACGTTCTGCAATTCACTCAAAAATGTTGGCAAACTGTTGCAAGTGATCCCCTGAAATGTTTTTCGGTGGAAACAGACGGGTTTTTATCATCGGAAACAGAATTAGCCCTCAACGTCTGAACAATTTTTTGTGAAAAAACCCTAAGCCGCGCGGTCACAATTTGAGGAAAAATCTGACGTTCTGCAATTCACTCAAAAATGGTGCCAAACTGTTGCAAACGATCCCCTGAAAGGTTTTTCGGTGGAAACAGATGGTTTTTTATCATTGGAAACAGAATTAGTCCTCGAGGTCTGGACAACTTTTTTTGAAAAAATCCCTAAGCCGCGCGGTCACAATTTCTGCTAAAAATCTGACGTTCTGCAATTCACTCAAAAATGTTGGCAAAGTGTTGCAAGTGATCCCCTGAAATGTTTTTCGGTGGAAACAGATGGGTTTTTATAATCGGAAACAGAATTAGCCCTCGACGTCTGAACAACTTTTTTTGAAAAAATCCCTAAGCCGCGCGGTCACAATTTCTGCTAAAAATCTGACGTTCTGCAATTCACTCAAAAATGTTGGCAAACTGTTGCAAATGATCCCCTGAAAGGTTTTTCTGTGGAAACAGATGGGTTTTTATCATCGGAAACAGAATTAGCCCTCGACGTCTGAACAACTTTTTTTGAAAAAATCCCTAAGCCGCGCGGTCACAATTTCTGCTAAAAATCTGACGTTCTGCAATTCACTCAAAAATGTTGGCAAACTGTTGCAAGTGATCCCCTGAAATGTTTTTCGGTGGAAACAGATGGGTTTTTATCATCGGAAACAGAATTAGCCCTCGACGTCTGAACAACTTTTTTTGAAAAAATCCCTAAGCCGCGCGGTCACAATTTCTGCTAAAAATCTGACGTTCTGCAATTCACTCAAAAATGTTGGCAAACTGTTGCAAGTGATCCCCTGAAATGTTTTTCGGTGGAAACAGATGGGTTTTTATAATCGGAAACAGAATTAGCCCTCGACGTCTGAACAACTTTTTTTGAAAAAATCCCTAAGCCGCGCGGTCACAATTTCTGCTAAAAATCTGACGTTCTGCAATTCACTCAAAAATGTTGGCAAACTGTTGCAAGTGATCCCCTGAAATGTTTTTCGGTGGAAACAGATGGGTTTTTATCATCGGAAACAGAATTAGCCCTCGACGTCTGAACAACTTTTTTTGAAAAAATCCCTAAGCCGCGCGGTCACAATTTCTGCTAAAAATCTGACGTTCTGCAATTCACCCAAAAATGTTGGCAAACTGTTGCAAGTGATCCCCTGAAATGTTTTTCGGTGGAAACAGATGGGTTTTTATCATCGGAAACAGAATTAGCCCTCGAGGTCTGGACAACTTTTTTTGAAAAAATCCCTAAGCCGCGCGGTCACAATTTCTGCTAAAAATCTGACGTTCTGCAATTCACTCAAAAATGTTGGCAAACTGTTGCAAGTGATCCCCTGAAATGTTTTTCGGTGGAAACAGATGGGTTTTTATCATTGGAAACAGAATTAGCCCATGTCGTCTGAACAACTTTTTTTGAAAAAATCCCTTAGCCGCGCGGTCACAATTTCTGCTAAAAATCTGACGTTCTGCAATTCACTCAAAAATGTTGGCAAACTGTTGCAAATGATCCCCTGAAAGGTTTTTCTGTGGAAACAGATGGGTTTTTATCATCGGAAACAGAATTAGCCCTCGACGTCTGAACAACTTTTTTTGAAAAAATCCCTAAGCCGCGCGGTCACAATTTCTGCTAAAAATCTGACGTTCTGCAATTCACTCAAAAATGTTGGCAAACTGTTGCAAGTGATCCCCTGAAATGTTTTTCGGTGGAAACAGATAGGTTTTTATTATCGGAAACAGAATTAGTCCTCGAGGTCTGGACAACTTTTTTTGAAAAAATCCCTAAGCCGCGCGGTCACAATTTCTGCTAAAAATCTGACGTTCTGCAATTCACTCAAAAATGTTGGCAAAGTGTTGCAAGTGATCCCCTGAAATGTTTTTCGGTGGAAACAGATGGGTTTTTATAATCGGAAACAGAATTAGCCCTCGACGTCTGAACAACTTTTTTTGAAAAAATCCCTAAGCCGCGCGGTCACAATTTCTGCTAAAAATCTGACGTTCTGCAATTCACTCAAAAATGTTGGCAAACTGTTGCAAGTGATCCCCTGAAATGTTTTTCGGTGGAAACAGATGGGTTTTTATGATCGGAAACAGAATTAGCCCTCGAGGTCTGGACAACTTTTTTTGAAAAAATCCCTAAGCCGCGCGGTCACAATTTCTGCTAAAAATCTGACGTTCTGCAATTCACTCAAAAATGTTGGCAAACTGTTGCAAGTGATCCCCTGAAATGTTTTTCGGTGGAAACAGATGGGTTTTTATTATCGGAAACAGAATTAGTCCTCGAGGTATGGACAACTTTTTTTGAAAAAATCCCTAAGCCGCGCGGTCACAATTTCTGCTAAAAATCTGACGTTCTGCAATTCACTCAAAAATGTTGGCAAAGTGTTGCAAGTGATCCCCTGAAATGTTTTTCGGTGGAAACAGATGGGTTTTTATAATCGGAAACAGAATTAGCCCTCGACGTCTGAAAAACTTTTTTTGAAAAAATCCCTAAGCCGCGCGGTCACAATTTCTGCTAAAAATCTGACGTTCTGCAATTCACTCAAAAATGTTGGCAAACTGTTGCAAGTGATCCCCTGAAATGTTTTTCGGTGGAAACAGATGGGTTTTTATCATCGGAAACAGAATTAGCCCTCGACGTCTGAACAACTTTTTTTGAAAAAATCCCTAAGCCGCGCGGTCACAATTTCTGCTAAAAATCTGACGTTCTGCAATTCCCTCAAAAATGTTGGCAAAGTGTTGCAAGTGATCCCCTGAAATGTTTTTTGGTGGAAACAGATGGGTTTTTATCATCGGAAACAGAATTAGAACTCAACGTCTGAACAATTTTTTGTGAAAAAACCCTAAGCCGCGCGGTCACAATTTGAGGAAAAATCTGACGTTCTGCAATTCACTCAAAAATGGTGCCAAACTGTTGCAAGTGATCCCCTGAAAGGTTTTTCGGTGGAAACAGATGGTTTTTTATCATTGGAAACAGAATTAGCCCTTGACATCTGATCAACTTTTTTTGAAAAAATCCCTAAGCCGCGCGGTCACAATTTCTGCTAAAAATCTGACGTTCTGCAATTCACTCAAAAATGTTGGCAAACTGTTGCAAGTGATCCCCTGAAATGTTTTTCGGTGGAAACAGATGGGTTTTTATAATCGGAAACAGAATTAGCCCTCGACGTCTGAACAACTTTTTTTGAACAAATCCCTAAGCCGCGCGGTCACAATTTCTGCTAAAAATCTGACGTTCTGCAGTTCACTCAAAAATGGTCCCAAACTGTTGCAAATGATCCCCTGAAAGGTTTTTCTGTGGAAACAGATGGGTTTTTATCATCGGAAACAGAATTAGCCCTCGACGTCTGAACAACTTTTTTTGAAAAAATCCCTAAGCCGCGCGGTCACAATTTCTGCTAAAAATCTGACGTTCTGCAATTCACTTAAAAATGTTGGCAAACCGTTGCAAGTGATCCCCTGAAATGTTTTTCGGTGGAAACAGATGGGTTTTTATCATCGGATACAGAATTAGCCCTCGACGTCTGAACAACTTTTTTTGAAAAAATCCCTAAGCCGCGCGGTCACAATTTCTGCTAAAAATCTGACGTTCTGCAATTCACTCAAAAATGGTGCCAAACTGTTGCAAACGATCCCCTGAAAGGTTTTTCGGTGGAAACAGATGGGTTTTTATCATCGGAAACAGAATTAGCCCTCGACGTCTGAACAACTTTTTTTGAAAAAATCCCTAAGCCGCGCGGTCACAATTTCTGCTAAAAATCTGACGTTCTGCAATTCCCTCAAAAATATTGGCAAAGCGTTGCAAGTGATCCCCTGAAATGTTTTTTGGTGGAAACAGATGGGTTTTTATCATCGGAAACAGAATTAGCCCTCAACGTCTGAACAATTTTTTGTGAAAAAACCTTAAGCCGCGCGGTCACAATTTGAGGAAAAATCTGACGTTCTGCAATTCACTCAAAAATGGTGCCAAACTGTTGCAAGTGATCCCCTGAAAGGTTTTTCGGTGGAAACAGATGGGTTTTTATTATCGGAAACAGAAGTAGTCCTCGAGGTCTGGACAACTTTTTTTGAAAAAATCCCTAAGCCGCGCGGTCACAATTTCTGCTAAAAATCTGACGTTCTGCAATTCACTCAAAAATGTTGGCAAACTGTTGCAAGTGATCCCCTGAAATGTTTTTCGGTGGAAACAGATGGGTTTTTATCATCGGAAACAGAATTAGCCCTCGACGTCTGAACAACTTTTTTTGAAAAAATCCCTAAGCCGCGCGGTCACAATTTCTGCTAAAAATCTGACGTTCTGCAATTCACTCAAAAATGTTGGCAAACTGTTGCAAGTGATCCCCTGAAATGTTTTTCGGTGGAAACAGACGGGTTTTTATCATCGGAAACAGAATTAGCCCTCAACGTCTGAACAATTTTTTGTGAAAAAACCCTAAGCCGCGCGGTCACAATTTGAGGAAAAATCTGACGTTCTGCAATTCACTCAAAAATGGTGCCAAACTGTTGCAAACGATCCCCTGAAAGGTTTTTCGGTGGAAACAGATGGGTTTTTATCATCGGAAACAGAATTAGCCCTCGACGTCTGAACAACTTTTTTTGAAAAAATCCCTAAGCCGCGCGGTCACAATTTCTGCTAAAAATCTGACGTTCTGCAATTCACTTAAAAATGTTGGCAAACCGTTGCAAGTGATCCCCTGAAATGTTTTTCGGTGGAAACAGATGGGTTTTTATCATCGGATACAGAATTAGCCCTCGACGTCTGAACAACTTTTTTTGAAAAAATCCCTAAGCCGCGCGGTCACAATTTCTGCTAAAAATCTGACGTTCTGCAATTCACTCAAAAATGGTGCCAAACTGTTGCAAACGATCCCCTGAAAGGTTTTTCGGTGGAAACAGATGGGTTTTTATCATCGGAAACAGAATTAGCCCTCGACGTCTGAACAACTTTTTTTGAAAAAATCCCTAAGCCGCGCGGTCACAATTTCTGCTAAAAATCTGACGTTCTGCAATTCCCTCAAAAATATTGGCAAAGCGTTGCAAGTGATCCCCTGAAATGTTTTTTGGTGGAAACAGATGGGTTTTTATCATCGGAAACAGAATTAGCCCTCAACGTCTGAACAATTTTTTGTGAAAAAACCCTAAGCCGCGCGGTCACAATTTGAGGAAAAATCTGACGTTCTGCAATTCACTCAAAAATGGTGCCAAACTGTTGCAAGTGATCCCCTGAAAGGTTTTTCGGTGGAAACAGATGGTTTTTTATCATTGGAAACAGAATTAGCCCTTGACATCTGATCAACTTTTTTTGAAAAAATCCCTAAGCCGCGCGGTCACAATTTCTGCTAAAAATCTGACGTTCTGCAATTCACTCAAAAATGTTGGCAAACTGTTGCAAGTGATCCCCTGAAATGTTTTTCGGTGGAAACAGATGGGTTTTTATTATCGGAAACAGAAGTAGTCCTCGAGGTCTGGACAACTTTTTTTGAAAAAATCCCTAAGCCGCGCGGTCACAATTTCTGCTAAAAATCTGACGTTCTGCAATTCACTCAAAAATGTTGGCAAAGTGTTGCAAGTGATCCCCTGAAATGTTTTTCGGTGGAAACAGATGGGTTTTTATAATCGGAAACAGAATTAGCCCTCGACGTCTGAACAACTTTTTTTGAAAAAATCCCTAAGCCGCGCGGTCACAATTTCTGCTAAAAATCTGACGTTCTGCAATTCACTCAAAAATGTTGGCAAACTGTTGCAAGTGATCCCCTGAAATGTTTTTCGGTGGAAACAGATGGGTTTTTATCATCGGAAACAGAATTAGCCCTCGACGTCTGAACAACTTTTTTTGAAAAAATCCCTAAGCCGCGCGGTCACAATTTCTGCTAAAAATCTGACGTTCTGCAATTCACTCAAAAATGTTGGCAAACTGTTGCAAGTGATCCCCTGAAATGTTTTTCGGTGGAAACAGACGGGTTTTTATCATCGGAAACAGAATTAGCCCTCAACGTCTGAACAATTTTTTGTGAAAAAACCCTAAGCCGCGCGGTCACAATTTGAGGAAAAATCTGACGTTCTGCAATTCACTCAAAAATGGTGCCAAACTGTTGCAAACGATCCCCTGAAAGGTTTTTCGGTGGAAACAGATGGTTTTTTATCATTGGAAACAGAATTAGTCCTCGAGGTCTGGACAACTTTTTTTGAAAAAATCCCTAAGCCGCGCGGTCACAATTTCTGCTAAAAATCTGACGTTCTGCAATTCACTCAAAAATGTTGGCAAAGTGTTGCAAGTGATCCCCTGAAATGTTTTTCGGTGGAAACAGATGGGTTTTTATAATCGGAAACAGAATTAGCCCTCGACGTCTGAACAACTTTTTTTGAAAAAATCCCTAAGCCGCGCGGTCACAATTTCTGCTAAAAATCTGACGTTCTGCAATTCACTCAAAAATGTTGGCAAACTGTTGCAAGTGATCCCCTGAAATGTTTTTCGGTGGAAACAGATGGGTTTTTATCATCGGAAACAGAATTAGCCCTCGACGTCTGAACAACTTTTTTTGAAAAAATCCCTAAGCCGCGCGGTCACAATTTCTGCTAAAAATCTGACGTTCTGCAATTCACCCAAAAATGTTGGCAAACTGTTGCAAGTGATCCCCTGAAATGTTTTTCGGTGGAAACAGATGGGTTTTTATCATCGGAAACAGAATTAGCCCTCGAGGTCTGGACAACTTTTTTTGAAAAAATCCCTAAGCCGCGCGGTCACAATTTCTGCTAAAAATCTGACGTTCTGCAATTCACTCAAAAATGTTGGCAAACTGTTGCAAGTGATCCCCTGAAATGTTTTTCGGTGGAAACAGATGGGTTTTTATCATTGGAAACAGAATTAGCCCATGTCGTCTGAACAACTTTTTTTGAAAAAATCCCTTAGCCGCGCGGTCACAATTTCTGCTAAAAATCTGACGTTCTGCAATTCACTCAAAAATGTTGGCAAACTGTTGCAAATGATCCCCTGAAAGGTTTTTCTGTGGAAACAGATGGGTTTTTATCATCGGAAACAGAATTAGCCCTCGACGTCTGAACAACTTTTTTTGAAAAAATCCCTAAGCCGCGCGGTCACAATTTCTGCTAAAAATCTGACGTTCTGCAATTCACTCAAAAATGTTGGCAAACTGTTGCAAGTGATCCCCTGAAATGTTTTTCGGTGGAAACAGATAGGTTTTTATTATCGGAAACAGAATTAGTCCTCGAGGTCTGGACAACTTTTTTTGAAAAAATCCCTAAGCCGCGCGGTCACAATTTCTGCTAAAAATCTGACGTTCTGCAATTCACTCAAAAATGTTGGCAAAGTGTTGCAAGTGATCCCCTGAAATGTTTTTCGGTGGAAACAGATGGGTTTTTATAATCGGAAACAGAATTAGCCCTCGACGTCTGAACAACTTTTTTTGAAAAAATCCCTAAGCCGCGCGGTCACAATTTCTGCTAAAAATCTGACGTTCTGCAATTCCCTCAAAAATGTTGGCAAACTGTTGCAAGTGATCCCCTGAAATGTTTTTCGGTGGAAACAGATGGGTTTTTATCATCGGAAACAGAATTAGCCCTCGACGTCTGAACAACTTTTTTTGAAAAAATCCCTAAGCCGCGCGGTCACAATTTCTGCTAAAAATCTGACGTTCTGCAATTCACTCAAAAATGTTGGCAAACTGTTGCAAGTGATCCCCTGAAATGTTTTTCGGTGGAAACAGATGGGTTTTTATCATCGGAAACAGAATTAGCCCTCGAGGTCTGGACAACTTTTTTTGAAAAAATCCCTAAGCCGCGCGGTCACAATTTCTGCTAAAAATCTGACGTTCTGCAATTCACTCAAAAATCTTGGCAAACTGTTGCAAGTGATCCCCTGAAATGTTTTTCGGTGGAAACAGATGGGTTTTTATTATCGGAAACAGAATTAGTCCTCGAGGTATGGACAACTTTTTTTGAAAAAATCCCTAAGCCGCGCGGTCACAATTTCTGCTAAAAATCTGACGTTCTGCAATTCACTCAAAAATGTTGGCAAAGTGTTGCAAGTGATCCCCTGAAATGTTTTTCGGTGGAAACAGATGGGTTTTTATAATCGGAAACAGAATTAGCCCTCGACGTCTGAAAAACTTTTTTTGAAAAAATCCCTAAGCCGCGCGGTCACAATTTCTGCTAAAAATCTGACGTTCTGCAATTCACTCAAAAATGTTGGCAAACTGTTGCAAGTGATCCCCTGAAATGTTTTTCGGTGGAAACAGATGGGTTTTTATCATCGGAAACAGAATTAGCCCTCGACGTCTGAACAACTTTTTTTGAAAAAATCCCTAAGCCGCGCGGTCACAATTTCTGCTAAAAATCTGACGATCTGCAATTCACTCAAAAATGTTGGCAAACTGTTGCAAGTGATCCCCTGAAATGTTTTTCGGTGGAAACAGATGGGTTTTTATCATCGGAAACAGAATTAGCCCTCGACGTCTGAACAACTTTTTTTGAAAAAATCCCTAAGCCGCGCGATCACAATTTCTGCTAAAAATCTGACGTTCTGCAATTCACTCAAAAATGTTGGCAAAGTGTTGCAAGTGATCCCCTGAAATGTTTTTCGGTGGAAACAGATGGGTTTTTATCATCGGAAACAGAATGAGCCCTCGACGTCTGAACAACTTTTTTTGAAAAAATCCCTAAGCCGCGCGGTCACAATTTCTGCTAAAAATCTGACGTTCTGCAGTTCACTCAAAAATGGTCCCAAACTGTTGCAAATGATCCCCTGAAAGGTTTTTCTGTGGAAACAGATGGGATTTTATCATCGGAAACAGAATTAGCCCTCGACGTCTGAACAACTTTTTTTGAAAAAATCCCTAAGCCGCGCGGTCACAATTTCTGCTAAAAATCTGACGTTCTGCAATTCACTTAAAAATGTTGGCAAACCGTTGCAAGTGATCCCCTGAAATGTTTTTCGGTGGAAACAGATGGGTTTTTATCATCGGATACAGAATTAGCCCTCGACGTCTGAACAACTTTTTTTGAAAAAATCCTTAAGCCGCGCGGTCACAATTTCTGCTAAAAATCTGACGTTCTGCAATTCCCTCAAAAATGTTGGCAAACTGTTGCAAGTGATCCCCTGAAATGTTTTTCGGTGGAAACAGACGGGTTTTTATCATCGGAAACAGAATTAGCCCTCAACGTCTGAACAATTTTTTGTGAAAAAACCCTAAGCCGCGCGGTCACAATTTGAGGAAAAATCTGACGTTCTGCAATTAACTCAAAAATGGTGCCCAACTGTTGCAAACGATCCCCTGAAAGGTTTTTCGGTGGAAAAGACTCTCCTCCACGAAGGGGAGGGGAGGGGTTGTGGTCGGGGCTCGAGCTCCGGCTAGCAGGGGGCGTGGCCCCCTGCTGCCCACTCACCTGGCTGGCGCTCACGCCCCCCCCGGTGGCCATCCAACCGGGGGCCATGGTGGGGGCGTGTTCAGCAGCATTTAGCTGCAGCGCCAGCCTTTGCCCGGCCTCATTCCTCCTGCCTTCGCCCCTCACGAGTCAGCCGCTTAGGAGATCGCCGCCGTCGGAAGCCAGGGAAGTATTTGCGTTGCTTCTTCTGTCCCCGTCCCCTGTAATATTCACCAGACTCCGCAGCGGTAATTGGACTCAGCAGCTGCAGCCCCAAGCGCAGCTTGCGCTTTAAATTCCTCTAGAGCTTACCTGTGTTATTTCCCTCCCCGGGCTACAGCCCACGTGGGCGCTGCTTCTTTGCTGCGCCGGCCCCGTTCAGCCGCCTAACAGCTGACGGGTGCAACTTATTTATTTTGCTTGCTTCCCATCCGCACAGCTTCTTTGTGCCGGCTTCTACATTTGGAATAGGAGGGGAGCGGAGCGGTTTTGCCTGGCTTGCTGCTGTCTCGGGGTTGCGCAGCTCCTGGGCTCTTGCTCTGTTTGTGCAGCTAATTGCTGGACGCATCGCTTTTCGGGACCCGCTTAATTTTAAGTTGCTCGGGGGACCCCGTATTCCTCGCCTGAGGAGTATTGCTGCCCACGTGCACTAATCCCCACGTGTCCTCGACATTGGGAGCACAGTTCATAAGCGGATTGCCGTGCCTGCGATCGGTAACAAACACAGAGGCATTTGGAACACCGCCAGCGGTCATTTTGTTGTCCTGCCTCCCCCGCCTTCCCCACTACTAGGGTGTGTGTGTGGGTGTGTGGGTGCCTTCCAGCTGACGCGCGCGCTTGCTTTGCTCCCTTTAAGGTGCTTTTTTTTTCCGTGGTCTCCGGGGGTCACTCTTTGCCCAGGGCGCAGGCTAGGTCCGCTTGTAGGCGCCGCTGGGCTCTTCACGCAGCTTCCCACTTGCGTTCTGGGCGACGCTTACCTTCTGGCCGCCCCCCCCCTTTCGAGCTGTTACGTGCGTGTGCGTGTGCTTGAGTGAGTGCTTGGCTTACCCCCCGTTTGGTTTAGTGCTGGGGTGAGCGCCTAGCTCTTTCTCCCCGTTTGGTTTGGTGCTTGAGTGAGTGCTTAGCTCTTCCTCCCCGTTTGGTTTAGTTCTTGAGTGTGTGCTTAACTCTTCCTCCCCGTTGGTACCCCCCGCTCTTGCCAGTAGTGCATGTTTGGGAGTGGGGAGTGCATTTGTGTATGTGCACGTGTCTGCTCTAGGCAGGGCTTGGGTCCCAGGCTGATTGTACTATAGAGAGGGGGAGAACCACTTCCTTAATTTGATTTCAGCGGCAGAGCCGAGTGTTTCCCTCCACGTGTGCACCAGCCTATTGTTTTCCTTTGCCCCCTGAAAGAATCACCTATTGTTGTTAATCCTTATACTTGGTGGGAAGCGAATAGCTGTCTCTGTGTTGCTGGTGTCTCAGATTTGCTGTGGCCTCCAATTTTTCTTGGTTCTTCGTGCTGGACAACCCTGCAAGTTTAGTGCTCCCCGCCCCACTATCTTTGTGTGAGTGTCCCCTGGTCTACCTAGTCTCATTCCTTCTTTGTACCTTGGACCCTTTATCTTTTCCCTTCCCCTCCTTTGGTTATTGAAAGAGCGTTCGCTTATTTCCTGGTCTGCCTGGGGGACCCTGTTGGGTTGCCATAGGAACGCCTCTGCTGTTGCAGCTTAAAGAGCACCTATTGTTGTTCAGCTAGCTTTTCTGTTGTCGTAGAAACGCCATTGTTGCTGCTGGCCAGCAGGACAATTTAAATGCTAACGAGCGACACTTAAGCCTATTGTTCCCTGGAGGCACATTTCAAGGTTTTGGCAGATTATCTCACCTGTGGCAGGCAGAGGATTCCTGAGCTTTTGTTCTTTTGTGTGAGGAAGGGAAGCTTGGCAGCAGTCTGCAGCCATCTATAGTACACTGGCAGTCAGTAAATTGCTCAGCTATTGTTCTTTTGTTTGTGGAAGTTGAACCTGGGCAGCAGTCTTGTTTTGAGTAATTGGAATTTAGTGGGAGCGGCTCTTCGCCTAGCTGCTGCCCTCACCTGGCTAACACGCAAAGGGAGAGTTTTATATACCTGATTTACTGCCTGGTACCGGCCCACTGAGCCACAGCCTGCTGGTGGCACAGGCTTATTGGTAGGATATAGTTTGTTTTGTTAGCAATATCAGTCACAAGGTGTGGTTAAATTGAGAGCTTATTGGTGTTATTTATTTAGCACAACCTATATTGGGAATTAATAAATAGAAATTTATTAACAGGTATTTGGATAATACATAATAAATAAATAAATAAATTAAATAGATAATACAGAAATTAATTAAATAATCAATTAATTAACTAATTAATTATATTGATATATACATAATAATAATAGGACATATAAATATAATTTAAAAAAAAAAAAAACAAAAAACAAAAAACAAAAAATTAATTAATTAATTAATACACACACACTCACACACACACACGCACACACACACGCACACACACACACACTAGCAGACACCGCTGCATTTGTGGTGTACAAGGCGCACATTATGGCTTCTAAGAGGAAGCGCGCGCCTGTGGCCACACACAGCTCAGCAGAGAGCGCATCACGGGGACGGCAGGGCAGGGGTAGCAATACAAGGCCGCCCGTCTCCCACTTCCTAAATGCTTTCAGATCTTTTATAGATGAATATGAACAACGATTCCCGGACGCGAACTCCAGCCCCCCCTCTTCCCCTGATGTCATCCCGGATACCCAGGGGTTCCCTGAGAGTTCTCAATCTTCCCAATGGGACGAACTACCTAGTACATCGGCCGCCCTTTTTAATGATACACAGCCGGTGCGGACTAGGTCCCAGTCACGGGCTGCAACATCCGGGTCTCGGGCGCGGGGGGGAAAAACTACCTCTAAGTCTACTCGCAGTAACAACCCTGCTCCCCCTAGCTCTTCTAATCGCTCACAGGACAAGCGTCCCAGGGTCCAGTCGCCCGATTCTGCAGCCTCGTCGGCGGCTGAAGATGCGCAACAGGAGGAGGAGGGCTCCGCTGCTACAGCGCCAGTGGAGAAGCCTTCGGGAAAGAGGCGCGAAAAGAAGAAGCATGTATGTCGGAAGAGCAGGTCTCGGAAGGAGGACTCAGACGATGATACAGGTACTTCTTCTTCGGAGTATGACAGTGACGCGTCCCTAGGTTCTTATTGGGGGAAGGGCGAGGAAGTCTCTGGACTCCCGGATTGGGCCCTGTCAAGGAGGGCCAATTGCCATCGTAAAAAGTTTGGGGGGACCCAGGAGTGGAAGGATGGGGCTCTGGTAAAAGATGCCACCACATCCACCTACTCAACCTCAGATGTTATACCGGGTGATCACTTATCTCCTAAACTGCGAGCAAAAATCTTAAATGGTGAGTTTGTTGACATGTTTAAATTAGTGCCCCCAGCAGAGGAGTTAGGTAGGGGTGAAAAGAGGCCCTCACATGGTAAGAGAAAGAGCAAGTACCCTTCTGTGCCTAGGACATTCGAAAATTGGCTCGATGGTTATCAAGCCTTTATGGGGACGATTGTCGCTGCTTACCCCAAGCGGGCGGTTCACCTTGTTGCTTACCTTTCACATATTCGCACAGCCTGTGCCCTTTCGGGGGAGGCGGCGGCCATAAGCTATGACAAGAAATTCAGAAGGAAGGCGTCCAGGATCCCGTTAGCGCGCTGGGACCAGATTGAGAATGGAATATGGTCCGTGGCGGTCGGTCCGTATGTAGAAAAGAGGCCAGTCGACTCATATCGGTCGACCAGAAGTGACCAAAGGAAGGATTTTAAGCGTCGGGTGTGCTGGGAGTTCAACAAAGGGTTTTGCCAAAGGCCATCTTGTAAATTCACACACGAATGCGAGAGATGCGCCGGGGGTCACCCCGTTACATCCTGCCTAAAAGGGGGGAAGCAGCCCTTTCGTGGAGGCCGGGGGTTCCATCATCCCAGTTCCAGGGGGGCCCCCGCAGCAGGGAACAGACGGTGAGTTAGTCTTGGGTCTGGCTTTTTCCCCTATCAAGCTCGTCCCTCTTTGTAATCTTCTGTCTCTTTACCCGGATAAAGATGCTGCTTCCTACCTCAGGGAAGGTTTTTCCAGTGGATTTCGTATTCCCATAGCGGGCTCACTAATTGCGAAAGATTCACCCAATCAAAAATCAGTTAGAGAGAGACCGGAAGTTGCTGAAAGAAAGATAGCAAAAGAGGTCAGTGCAGGCAGGGTTGCAGGCCCCTTCGATAGTCCTCCCATACCAAATCTGCACATATCTCCGCTAGGCATTGTGCCCAAGAAGACCCCCGGTGAATTCAGGCTCATTCATAATCTGTCCTTCCCAAAGGGCGGCTCGGTCAATGATGCCATCCCGCCCGAGTTATGCACAGTGAAATACGCCACCTTCGATCAGGCAGTTAAGTTGATACGCAGCTTCGGCCCTGGGGCGTTGTTGGCTAAGTGTGATATCGAATCGGCCTTCCGCCTCTTGCCAGTGCATCCCGCGGATTTCCGGTTGCTGGGTTTTAAATTTCAGGGAAAATACTATGTTGACAGGGCTATGCCAATGGGCTGCGCAGTTGCCTGTTCGGCATTCGAAGCCTTTAGCACGTTCTTGGACTGGGCCTTGCGTTTCAGGGCAAATACCATTGGTGTCACACATTACCTGGACGATTTTCTTTTCGTGGGCGGAGCCAACACGGGTGAGTGCGCCTCCCTGCTGGAGGCCTTCTCAGCCCTGGCCGAGGACCTTGGGGTCCCTCTTGCGGCCGAGAAAACAGAGGGACCAGCCACGAGGTTGACTTATCTTGGCATTGAGCTGGACACAGTGGCCCAGTCATCCCGCTTACCTGTGGAAAAGATTGAAGCTCTTAAACAACTAATTCAGGACACTCTTAAGCTTAGGAAGATCACCCTTAGGCAAATTCAATCTTTATTGGGCCACTTTAACTTCGCGTGCAGGGTGGTGTCCCCCGGACGCCCCTTCTGTGCTCGCCTTGCCAGACTATCAGTCGGTCTGAAACACCCCCTCCACAGGGTTCGCCTCCCCAGGTTGGTCAAAGCAGATCTCGAAGTCTGGACAACCTTTTTGGGAAAGTATAACGGGGTTTCTCTTTGGCAGGATGTTTTGAATCTATCATCCGATTTTCAGGTTCAATCGGACGCAGCAGGGTCCTTAGGTTTCGGTTTGTATTTCAAAGGGCGCTGGTGCGCGCAACGCTGGCCCGCAGCATGGCAGGGTCAGGCCATCACGCGGGATCTCACCTTTCTCGAGTTCTTTCCAATAGTAGTGGCCGTGCACATCTGGACAGAGGAGTTCCGAGATCACCGAGTGTGCTTCAGGACCGACAACCTGGCGGTGGTGAACATTCTTGCCAGGCAGTCATCGCGGTCTGCGAGGGTCTCCTCTCTCCTGCGGGCATTCGTCCTCCGTTGCCTTGAGTACAATATCGTATTTTCAGCCAAATTCGTACCAGGTGCCAATAATGATATAGCCGACGCCTTGTCTCGATTCCAGATTCCTCGTTTCCGGTCGCTCGCACCTGGTGCACAACTGTTGCCCGAACCCTTTCCGGAGTACCTGTGGAACGTTGGAGACGCAAAGTGATACAGGGAGTATTAGCGTCCGTGGCACCTTCCACGCTCAGGTCCTATAAGAAGGCCTGGTGTGATTTCCTGGGTTTCAGGTTTGGGTTGTCTGGGCTGTCACATAAAATACCCCCCACCACTGATGACGTCCTGCAGTACCTGTCCCATCTGGATGATCTCGGACGTGCTACGAAAACCTTAAAGATCCACGTAGCAGCCATCAGCTTCTTTTCAAAGGCGACGTTTGCGCAAGACCCATGTAGCGATTTTCTGATCCGTAGAGCCATTGAGGGCTGGGGCAGGTTGCAACCGCCCAGGTCCGCCGGTCGTAAGCCTATTTCTTATGGATTGCTATCTCAGATACGCGTAAAGCTCAGGACAATCTGTGGGTCCAAGTTTGAGGCGCGACTCTTCTCGGCGGCTTACGCTATAGCCTTTTTTGGTGCGCTCAGAGTTGGTGAAGTGGTGTGTGAGGCTAGTGCGCGGGGTTTAGCTCGCGGCCTCCTGTGTGAGGATGTACAGTTATCCGACTCTGCTGTGTCAATTCTGGTGCGTCAGTCCAAGACCGATCAGACTGGCAAGGGTGTCCTGCTCAAGCTCACAGCGTCCGCCCAGCAGGGCCCATGTCCAGTGAAAGACACGAGGCGGTTTCTCCGCCTCAGACCAGCCGTCCCGGGACCGTTCCTGATACACGAGGACGGGTCGCCCCTGTTGAGATGCCAATTCACTAGAGTAATGCGCAAGGCTATTGAGGCTTGTGGCCTACCCCCCCATGAGTACGCTGCACATTCGTTCAGGATCGGGGCCGCCACCACGGCCGCGCACCTGGGGCTGCCGGCAGAAAGGATAAAAGAGTTGGGCCGGTGGAAATCCAATGTTTATAAGTCATATATTCGCAACCTTGCGCCTACCCCTTAGTCTGCTTACCCTTCCTTTGTTCTATCTTTATTCCCAGCTATGCCCGGAAGAAACGTGTGGATTTGCGGTCACAGCATTGTTCATTGGGCCCGCGTGCGAGCGGTGAGCTGCGGCCTGGCACCCAACCTTGGTCTGCCGCGTGATGTTCGAGTTTCCTGGTTTTCGAGAAGAGGCATGCGTTGGGAAGAACTGATGCCTTTGCTGCGGGAGAAAGTAGCCAAGCTTGGCTCTCCTGACGTCCTGGTGATTCATTTAGGGGAGAATGACCTTGTCAACAGAAGGAGTGTGGACTTGTTGTCAAGCATAAAAAGAGACTTGGATGCATTCGCGGCCTTGTGTCCCAGAACGACAGTTTTCTGGTCCTCCTTCCTGAAAAGAACTGTGTGGCGCGGTGCGCAAAACTTGATGGCCATTGAAAGAACCAGGAAACTCGTAAATCGGGCGGTAGCCCGGCGGGTGCGCTTTATGGATGGCCAAGTGATTTATCATGACCGTATCCGGATTAGCGACAAGGCTTTATACCGGGATGACGGTGTCCACCTATCGAATATGGGGAATGATTTTTGGTTAGCTAGTGTCATTAGAAACATCTGGGATTGGTTGCAGCTTTGAGGGTATTGGCGGCGAGCCTTTGGCTCGGGTGGCGGTTAGGCATTGGAATAATGTGTTGCGCTGTGTGGAAGTGCTAGGTGTGGCCATCGCCTATGCCTTCAATTTTTAGGGGTATTCCGTTAAAGGAATCTGGGGGTCGTGTATTCCGTCCGATGCCTGCTTGGCGGGAGGCCTTGGCACGACCCTCGGTGACAGCAGGGGTGAGCCTATAGTCGTATCAGCATCGACAGGCTCCACCTACTGGTGAAGAACCCAATTGTTTCGATCCAATGCCTAAGCCAATACCTTTTCAAATGCTGTAACCAATAAAGTTGTGGCCTTTCTCTAGCCCATTAACCTTAAATCACTGGTCCTTGTGTCTTCATTTCACTTCACCGGGGTCGGGTCCTCGAACCACAAAGACTCTCCTCCACGAAGGGGAGGGGAGGGGTTGTGGTCGGGGCTCGAGCTCCGGCTAGCAGGGGGCGTGGCCCCCTGCTGCCCACTCACCTGGCTGGCGCTCACGCCCCCCCCGGTGGCCATCCAACCGGGGGCCATGGTGGGGGCGTGTTCAGCAGCATTTAGCTGCAGCGCCAGCCTTTGCCCGGCCTCATTCCTCCTGCCTTCGCCCCTCACGAGTCACCCACCCTCCACTCCCTTTAGTTAGGGCTCAGGTTTTTCGGCCTTGCTATGGACCTTAGGTTGGTCGCCCTGGTTGGCTGGGGGGCCTGGTAGGAGTTTTTTCCATTTGGCACTAGGCTAATTGGTTTTTTTCGCCTACCTCGTAGCAATCGTCACAACTTTTTCTTTTTGTGGTATTGGGGGTAGGTTAGGCATTGGAATAATGTGTTGCGCTGTGTGGAAGTGCTAGGTGTGGCCATCGCCTATGCCTTCAATTTTTAGGGGTATTCCGTTAAAGGAATCTGGGGGTCGTGTATTCCGTCCGATGCCTGCTTGGCGGGAGGCCTTGGCACGACCCTCGGTGACAGCAGGGGTGAGCCTATAGTCGTATCAGCATCGACAGGCTCCACCTACTGGTGAAGAACCCAATTGTTTCGATCCAATGCCTAAGCCAATACCTTTTCAAATGCTGTAACCAATAAAGTTGTGGCCTTTCTCTAGCCCATTAACCTTAAATCACTGGTCCTTGTGTCTTCATTTCACTTCACCGGGGTCGGGTCCTCGAACCACAACAGATGGTTTTTTATCATTGGAAACAGAATTAGCCCTTGACATCTGATCAACTTTTTTTGAAAAAATACCTAAGCCGCGCGGTCACAATTTCTGCTAAAAATCTGACGTTCTGCAATTCACTCAAAAATGTTGGCAAACTGTTGCAAGTGATCCCCTGAAATGTTTTTCGGTGGAAACAGATGGGTTTTTATTATCGGAAACAGAAGTAGTCCTCGAGGTCTGGACAACTTTTTTTGAAAAAATCCCTAAGCCGCGCGGTCACAATTTCTGCTAAAAATCTGACGTTCTGCAATTCACTCAAAAATGGTGCCAAACTGTTGCAAACGATCCCCTGAAAGGTTTTTCGGTGGAAACAGATGGGTTTTTATCATCGGAAACAGAATTAGCCCTCGACGTCTGAACAACTTTTTTTGAAAAAATCCCTAAGCCGCGCGGTCACAATTTCTGCTAAAAATCTGACGTTCTGCAATTCCCTCAAAAATGTTGGCAAAGTGTTGCAAGTGATCCCCTGAAATGTTTTTTGGTGGAAACAGATGGGTTTTTATCATCGGAAACAGAATTAGCCCTCAACGTCTGAACAATTTTTTGTGAAAAAACCCTAAGCCGCGCGGTCACAATTTGAGGAAAAATCTGACGTTCTGCAATTCACTCAAAAATGGTGCCAAACTGTTGCAAGTGATCCCCTGAAAGGTTTTTCGGTGGAAACAGATGGTTTTTTATCATTGGAAATAGAATTAGCCCTTGACATCTGATCAACTTTTTTTGAAAAAATACCTAAGCCGCGCGGTCACAATTTCTGCTAAAAATCTGACTTTCTGCAATTCACTCAAAAATGTTGGCAAACTGTTGCAAGTGATCCCCTGAAATGTTTTTCGGTGGAAACAGATGGGTTTTTATTATCGGAAACAGAATTAGTCCTCGAGGTATGGACAACTTTTTTTGAAAAAATCTCTAAGCCGCGCGGTCACAATTTCTGCTAAAAATCTGACGTTCTGCAATTCACTCAAAAATGTTGGCAAAGTGTTGCAAGTGATCCCCTGAAATGTTTTTCGGTGGAAACAGATGGGTTTTTATTATCGGAAACAGAAGTAGTCCTCGAGGTCTGGACAACTTTTTTTGAAAAAATCCCTAAGCCGCGCGGTCACAATTTCTGCTAAAAATCTGACGTTCTGCAATTCACTCAAAAATGGTGCCAAACTGTTGCAAACGATCCCCTGAAAGGTTTTTCGGTGGAAACAGATGGGTTTTTATCATCGGAAACAGAATTAGCCCTCGACGTCTGAACAACTTTTTTTGAAAAAATCCCTAAGCCGCGCGGTCACAATTTCTGCTAAAAATCTGACGTTCTGCAATTCCCTCAAAAATGTTGGCAAAGTGTTGCAAGTGATCCCCTGAAATGTTTTTTGGTGGAAACAGATGGGTTTTTATCATCGGAAACAGAATTAGCCCTCAACGTCTGAACAATTTTTTGTGAAAAAACCCTAAGCCGCGCGGTCACAATTTGAGGAAAAATCTGACGTTCTGCAATTCACTCAAAAATGGTGCCAAACTGTTGCAAGTGATCCCCTGAAAGGTTTTTCGGTGGAAACAGATGGTTTTTTATCATTGGAAATAGAATTAGCCCTTGACATCTGATCAACTTTTTTTGAAAAAATACCTAAGCCGCGCGGTCACAATTTCTGCTAAAAATCTGACTTTCTGCAATTCACTCAAAAATGTTGGCAAACTGTTGCAAGTGATCCCCTGAAATGTTTTTCGGTGGAAACAGATGGGTTTTTATTATCGGAAATAGAATTAGTCCTCGAGGTATGGACAACTTTTTTTGAAAAAATCTCTAAGCCGCGCGGTCACAATTTCTGCTAAAAATCTGACGTTCTGCAATTCACTCAAAAATGTTGGCAAAGTGTTGCAAGTGATCCCCTGAAATGTTTTTCGGTGGAAACAGATGGGTTTTTATAATCGGAAACAGAATTAGCCCTCGACGTCTGAAAAACTTTTTTTGAAAAAATCCCTAAGCCGCGCGGTCACAATTTCTGCTAAAAATCTGACGTTCTGCAATTCACTCAAAAATGTTGGCAAACTGTTGCAAGTGATCCCCTGAAATGTTTTTCGGTGGAAACAGATGGGTTTTTATCATCGGAAACAGAATTAGCCCTCGACGTCTGAACAACTTTTTTTGAAAAAATCCCTAAGCCGCGCGGTCACAATTTCTGCTAAAAATCTGACGATCTGCAATTCACTCAAAAATGTTGGCAAACAGTTGCAAGTGATCCCCTGAAATGTTTTTCGGTGGAAACAGATGGGTTTTTATCATCGGAAACAGAATTAGCCCTCGACGTCTGAACAACCTTTTTTGAAAAAATCCCTAAGCCGCGCGGTCACAATTTCTGCTAAAAATCTGACGTTCTGCAATTCACTCAAAAATGTTGGCAAAGTGTTGCAAGTGATCCCCTGAAATGTTTTTCGGTGGAAACAGATGGGTTTTTATCATCGGAAACAGAATGAGCCCTCGACGTCTAAACAACTTTTTTTGAAAAAATCCCTAAGCCGCGCGGTCACAATTTCTGCTAAAAATCTGACGTTCTGCAGTTCACTCAAAAATGGTCCCAAACTGTTGCAAATGATCCCCTGAAAGGTTTTTCTGTGGAAACAGATGGGTTTTTATCATCAGAAACAGAATTAGCCCTCGACGTCTGAACAACTTTTTTTGAAAAAATCCCTAAGCCGCGCGGTCACAATTTCTGCTAAAAATCTGACGTTCTGCAATTCACTTAAAAATGTTGGCAAACCGTTGCAAGTGATCCCCTGAAATGTTTTTCGGTGGAAACAGATGGGTTTTTATCATCGGATACAGAATTAGCCCTCGACGTCTGAACAACTTTTTTTGAAAAAATCCCTAAGCCGCGCGGTCACAATTTCTGCTAAAAATCTGACGTTCTGCAATTCCCTCAAAAATGTTGGCAAACTGTTGCAAGTGATCCCCTGAAATGTTTTTCGGTGGAAACAGACGGGTTTTTATCATCGGAAACAGAATTAGCCCTCAACGTCTGAACAATTTTTTGTGAAAAAACCCTAAGCCGCGCGGTCACAATTTGAGGAAAAATCTGACGTTCTGCAATTCACTCAAAAATGGTGCCAAACTGTTGCAAACGATCCCCTGAAAGGTTTTTCGGTGGAAACTGATGGTTTTTTATCATTGGAAACAGAATTAGCCCTTGACATCTGATCAACTTTTTTTGAAAAAATCCCTAAGCCGCGCGGTCACAATTTCTGCTAAAAATCTGACGTTCTGCAATTCACTCAAAAATGGTGCCAAACTGTTGCAAACGATCCCCTGAAAGGTTTTTCGGTGGAAACAGATGGGTTTTTATCATCGGAAACAGAATTAGCCCTCGACGTCTGAACAACTTTTTTTGAAAAAATCCCTAAGCCGCGCGGTCACAATTTCTGCTAAAAATCTGACGTTCTGCAATTCCCTCAAAAATATTGGCAAAGTGTTGCAAGTGATCCCCTGAAATGTTTTTTGGTGGAAACAGATGGGTTTTTATCATCGGAAACAGAATTAGCCCTCAACGTCTGAACAATTTTTTGTGAAAAAACCCTAAGCCGCGCGGTCACAATTTGAGGAAAAATCTGACGTTCTGCAATTCACTCAAAAATGGTGCCAAACTGTTGCAAGTGATCCCCTGAAAGGTTTTTCGGTGGAAACAGATGGTTTTTTATCATTGGAAACAGAATTAGCCCTTGACATCTGATCAACTTTTTTTGAAAAAATCCCTAAGCCGCGCGGTCACAATTTCTGCTAAAAATCTGACGTTCTGCAATTCACTCAAAAATGTTGGCAAACTGTTGCAAGTGATCCCCTGAAATGTTTTTCGGTGGAAACAGATGGGTTTTTATTATCGGAAACAGAAGTAGTCCTCGAGGTCTGGACAACTTTTTTTGAAAAAATCCCTAAGCCGCGCGGTCACAATTTTTGCTAAAAATCTGACGTTCTGCAATTCACTCAAAAATGTTGGCAAAGTGTTGCAAGTGATCCCCTGAAATGTTTTTCGGTGGAAACAGATGGGTTTTTATAATCGGAAACAGAATTAGCCCTCGACGTCTGAACAACTTTTTTTGAAAAAATCCCTAAGCCGCGCGGTCACAATTTCTGCTAAAAATCTGACGTTCTGCAATTCACTCAAAAATGTTGGCAAACTGTTGCAAGTGATCCCCTGAAATGTTTTTCGGTGAAAACAGATGGGTTTTTATCATCGGAAACAGAATTAGCCCTCGACGTCTGAACAACTTTTTTTGAAAAAATCCCTAAGCCGCGCGGTCACAATTTCTGCTAAAAATCTGACGTTCTGCAATTCACTCAAAAATGTTGGCAAACTGTTGCAAGTGATCCCCTGAAATGTTTTTCGGTGGAAACAGACGGGTTTTTATCATCGGAAACAGAATTAGCCCTCAACGTCTGAACAATTTTTTGTGAAAAAACCCTAAGCCGCGCGGTCACAATTTGAGGAAAAATCTGACGTTCTGCAATTCACTCAAAAATGGTGCCAAACTGTTGCAAACGATCCCCTGAAAGGTTTTTCGGTGGAAACAGATGGTTTTTATCATTGGAAACAGAATTAGCCCTTGACGTCTGATCAACTTTTTTTGTAAAAATCCCTAAGCCGCGTGGTCACAATTTCTGCTAAAAATCTGACGTTCTGCAATTCACTCAAAAATGTTGGCAAACTGTTGCAAGTGATCCCCTGAAATGTTTTTCGGTGGAAACAGATAGGTTTTTATTATCGGAAACAGAATTAGTCCTCGAGGTCTGGACAACTTTTTTTGAAAAAATCCCTAAGCCGCGCGGTCACAATTTCTGCTAAAAATCTGACGTTCTGCAATTCACTCAAAAATGTTGGCAAAGTGTTGCAAGTGATCCCCTGAAATGTTTTTCGGTGGAAACAGATGGGTTTTTATAATCGGAAACAGAATTAGCCCTCGACGTCTGAACAACTTTTTTTGAAAAAATCCCTAAACCGCGCGGTCACAATTTCTGCTAAAAATCTGACGTTCTGCAATTCACTCAAAAATGTTGGCAAACTGTTGCAAGTGACCCCCTGAAATGTTTTTCGGTGGAAACAGATGGGTTTTTATCATCGGAAACAGAATTAGCCCTCGACGTCTGAACAACTTTTTTTGAAAAAATCCCTAAGCCGCGCGGTCACAATTTCTGCTAAAAATCTGACGTTCTGCAATTCACTCAAAAATGTTGGCAAACTGTTGCAAGTGATCCCCTGAAATGTTTTTCGTTGGAAACAGATGGGTTTTTATCATCGGAAACAGAATTAGCCCTCGAGGTCTGGACAACTTTTTTTGAAAAAATCCCTAAGCCGCGCGGTCACAATTTCTGCTAAAAATCTGACGTTCTGCAATTCACTCAAAAATGTTGGCAAACTGTTGCAAGTGATCCCCTGAAATGTTTTTCGGTGGAAACAGATGGGTTTTTATCATTGGAAACAAAATTAGCCCATGTCGTCTGAACAACTTTTTTTGAAAAAATCCCTTAGCCGCGCGGTCACAATTTCTGCTAAAAATCTGACGTTCTGCAATTCACTCAAAAATGTTGGCAAACTGTTGCAAATGATCCCCTGAAAGGTTTTTCTGTGGAAACAGATGGGTTTTTATCATCGGAAACAGAATTAGCCCTCGACGTCTGAACAACTTTTTTTGAAAAAATCCCTAAGCCGCGCGGTCACAATTTCTGCTAAAAATCTGACGTTCTGCAATTCACTTAAAAATGTTGGCAAACCGTTGCAAGTGATCCCCTGAAATGTTTTTCGGTGGAAACAGATGGGTTTTTATCATCGGATACAGAATTAGCCCTCGACGTCTGAACAACTTTTTTTGAAAAAATCCCTAAGCCGCGCGGTCACAATTTCTGCTAAAAATCTGACGTTCTGCAATTCACTCAAAAATGGTGCCAAACTGTTGCAAACGATCCCCTGAAAGGTTTTTCGGTGGAAACAGATGGGTTTTTATCATCGGAAACAGAATTAGCCCTCGACGTCTGAACAACTTTTTTTGAAAAAATCCCTAAGCCGCGCGGTCACAATTTCTGCTAAAAATCTGACGTTCTGCAATTCCCTCAAAAATGTTGGCAAAGTGTTGCAAGTGATCCCCTGAAATGTTTTTTGGTGGAAACAGATGGGTTTTTATCATCGGAAACAGAAGTAGCCCTCAACGTCTGAACAATTTTTTGTGAAAAAACCCTAAGCCGCGCGGTCACAATTTGAGGAAAAATCTGACGTTCTGCAATTCACTCAAAAATGGTGCCAAACTGTTGCAAGTGATCCCCTGAAAGGTTTTTCGGTGGAAACAGATGGTTTTTTATCATTGGAAATAGAATTAGCCCTTGACATCTGATCAACTTTTTTTGAAAAAATCCCTAAGCCGCGCGGTCACAATTTCTGCTAAAAATCTGACGTTCTGCAATTCACTCAAAAATGTTGGCAAACTGTTGCAAGTGATCCCCTGAAATGTTTTTCGGTGGAAACAGATGGGTTTTTATTATCGGAAACAGAATTAGTCCTCGAGGTATGGACAACTTTTTTTGAAAAAATCCCTAAGCCGCGCGGTCACAATTTCTGCTAAAAATCTGACGTTCTGCAATTCACTCAAAAATGTTGGCAAAGTGTTGCAAGTGATCCCCTGAAATGTTTTTCGGTGGAAACAGATGGGTTTTTATCATCGGAAACAGAATTAGCCCTCGACGTCTGAAAAACTTTTTTTGAAAAAATCCCTAAGCCGCGCGGTCACAATTTCTGCTAAAAATCTGACGTTCTGCAATTCACTCAAAAATGTTGGCAAACTGTTGCAAGTGATCCCCTGAAATGTTTTTCGGTGGAAACAGATGGGTTTTTATCAGCGGAAACAGAATTAGCCCTCGACGTCTGAACAACTTTTTTTGAAAAAATCCCTAAGCCGCGCGGTCACAATTTCTGCTAAAAATCTGACGATCTGCAATTCACTCAAAAATGTTGGCAAACTGTTGCAAGTGATCCCCTGAAATGTTTTTCGGTGGAAACAGATGGGTTTTTATCATCGGAAACAGAATTAGCCCTCGACGTCTGAACAACTTTTTTTGAAAAAATCCCTAAGCCACGCGGTCACAATTTCTGCTAAAAATCTGACGTTCTGCAATTCACTCAAAAATGTTGGCAAAGTGTTGCAAGTGATCCCCTGAAATGTTTTTCGGTGGAAACAGATGGGTTTTTATCATCGGAAACAGAATGAGCCCTCGACGTCTGAACAACTTTTTTTGAAAAAATCCCTAAGCCGCGCGGTCACAATTTCTGCTAAAAATCTGACGTTCTGCAGTTCACTCAAAAATGGTCCCAAACTGTTGCAAATGATCCCCTGAAAGGTTTTTCTGTGGAAACAGATGGGTTTTTATCATCGGAAACAGAATTAGCCCTCGACGTCTGAACAACTTTTTTTGAAAAAATCCCTAAGCCGCGCGGTCACAATTTCTGCTAAAAATCTGACGTTCTGCAATTCACTTAAAAATGTTGGCAAACCGTTGCAAGTGATCCCCTGAAATGTTTTTCGGTGGAAACAGAAGGGTTTTTATCATCGGATACAGAATTAGCCCTCGACGTCTGAACAACTTTTTTTGAAAAAATCCCTAAGCCGCGCGGTCACAATTTCTGCTAAAAATCTGACGTTCTGCAATTCCCTCAAAAATGTTGGCAAACTGTTGCAAGTGATCCCCTGAAATGTTTTTCGGTGGAAACAGACGGGTTTTTATCATCGGAAACAGAATTAGCCCTCAACGTCTGAACAATTTTTTGTGAAAAAACCCTAAGCCGCGCGGTCACAATTTGAGGAAAAATCTGACGTTCTGCAATTCACTCAAAAATGGTGCCAAACTGTTGCAAACGATCCCCTGAAAGGTTTTTCGGTGGAAACAGATGGTTTTTTATCATTGGAAACAGAATTAGCCCTTGACATCTGATCAACTTTTTTTGAAAAAATCACTAAGCCGCGCGGTCACAATTTCTGCTAAAAATCTGACGTTCTGCAATTCACTCAAAAATGTTGGAAAAGTGTTGCAAGTGATCCCCTGAAATGTTTTTCGGTGGAAACAGATGGGTTTTTATCATCGGAAACAGAATGAGCCCTCGACGTCTGAACAACTTTTTTTGAAAAAATCCCTAAGCCGCGTGGTCACAATTTCTGCTAAAAATCTGACATTCTGCAATTCACTCAAAAATATTGGCAAAGTGTTGCAAGTGATCCCCTGAAATGTTTTTCGGTGGAAACAGATGGGTTTTTATCATCGGAAACAGAAATAGCCCTCAACGTCTAAACAATTTTTTGTGAAAAAACCCTAAGCCGCGCGGTCACAATTTAAGGAAAAATCTGACGTTCTGCAATTCACTCAAAAATGGTGCCAAACTGTTGCAAACGATTCCCCTGAAAGGTTTTTCGGTGGAAACAGATGGTTTTTTATCATTGCAAACAGAATTAGCCCTTGACATCTGATCAACTTTTTTTGAAAAAATCCCTAAGCCGCGCGGTCACAATTTCTGCTAAAAATCTGACGTTCTGCAATTCACTCAAAAATGTTGGCAAACTGTTGCAAGTGATCCCCTGAAATGTTTTTCGGTGGAAACAGATGGGTTTTTATTATCGGAAACAGAATTAGTCCTCGAGGTCTGGACAACTTTTTTTGAAAAAATCCCTAAGCCTCGCGGTCACAATTTCTGCTAAAAATCTGACGTTCTGCAATTCACTCAAAAATGTTGGCAAAGTGTTGCAAGTGATCCCCTGAAATGTTTTTCGGTGGAAACAGATGGGTTTTTATAATCGGAAACAGAATGAGCCCTCGACGTCTGAACAACTTTTTTTGAAAAAATCCCTAAGCCGCGCGGTCACAATTTCTGCTAAAAATCTGACGTTCTGCAATTCACTCAAAAATGTTGGCAAACTGTTGCAAGTGATCCCCTGAAATGTTTTTCGGTGGAAACAGATGGGTTTTTATCATCGGAAACAGAATTAGCCCTCGACGTCTGAACAACTTTTTTTGAAAAAATCCCTAAGCCGCGCGGTCACAATTTCTGCTAAAAATCTGACGTTCTGCAATTCACTCAAAAATGTTGGCAAACTGTTGCAAGTGATCCCCTGAAATGTTTTTCGGTGGAAACAGATGGGTTTTTATCATCGGAAACAGAATTAGCCCTCGACGTCTGAACAACTTTTTTTGAAAAAATCCCTAAGCCGCGCGGTCACAATTTCTGCTAAAAATCTGACGTTCTGCAATTCACTCAAAAATGTTGGCAAAGTGTTGCAAGTGATCCCCTGAAATGTTTTTCGGTGGAAACAGATGGGTTTTTATCATCGGAAACAGAATGAGCCCTCGACGTCTGAACAACTTTTTTTGAAAAAATCCCTAAGCCGCGCGGTCACAATTTCTGCTAAAAATCTGACGTTCTGCAGTTCACTCAAAAATGGTCCCAAACTGTTGCAAATGATCCCCTGAAAGGTTTTTCTGTGGAAACAGATGGGTTTTTATCATCGGAAACAGAATTAGCCCTCGACGTCTGAACAACTTTTTTTGAAAAAATCCCTAAGCCGCGCGGTCACAATTTCTGCTAAAAATCTGACGTTCTGCAATTCACTCAAAAATGTTGGCAAAGTGTTGCAAGTGATCCCCTGAAATGTTTTTCGGTGGAAACAGATGGGTTTTTATCATCGGAAACAGAATGAGCCCTCGACGTCTGAACAACTTTTTTTGAAAAAATCCCTAAGCCGCGCGGTCACAATTTCTGCTAAAAATCTGACGTTCTGCAATTCACTCAAAAATGTTGGCAAAGTTTTGCAAGTGATCCCCTGAAATGTTTTTCGGTGGAAACAGATTGGTTTTTATAATCGGAAACAGAATTAGCCCTCGACGTCTGAAAAACTTTTTTTGAAAAAATCCCTAAGCCGCGCGGTCACAATTTCTGCTAAAAATCTGAGGTTCTGCAATTCACTCAAAAATGTTGGCAAACTGTTGCAAGTGATCCCCTGAAATGTTTTTCGGTGGAAACAGATGGGTTTTTATCATCGGAAACAGAATTAGCCCTCGACGTCTGAACAACTTTTTTTGAAAAAATCCCTAAGCCGCGCGGTCACAATTTCTGCTAAAAATCTGACGTTCTGCAATTCCCTCAAAAATGTTGGCAAAGTGTTGCAAGTGATCCCCTGAAATGTTTTTCGGTGGAAACAGATGGGTTTTTATCATCGGAAACAGAATTAGCCCTCGACGTCTGAACAACTTTTTTTGAAAAAATCCCTAAGCCGCGCGGTCACAATTTCTGCTAAAAATCTGACGTTCTGCAGTTCACTCAAAAATGGTCCCAAATTGTTGCAAATGATCCCCTGAAAGGTTTTTCTGTGGAAACAGATGGGTTTTTATCATCGGAAACAGAATTAGCCCTCGACGTCTGAACAACTTTTTTTGAAAAAATCCCTAAGCCGCGCGGTCACAATTTCTGCTAAAAATCTGACGTTCTGCAATTCACTCAAAAATGTTGGCAAACTGTTGCAAGTGATCCCCTGAAATGTTTTTCGGTGGAAACAGATGGGTTTTTATTATCGGAAACAGAATTAGTCCTCGAGGTCTGGACAACTTTTTTTGAAAAATCCCTAAGCCGCGCGGTCACAATTTCTGCTAAAAATCTGACGTTCTGCAATTCCCTCAAAAATGTTGGCAAACTGTTGCAAGTGATCCCCTGAAATGTTTTTCGGTGGAAACAGACGGGTTTTTATCATCGGAAACAGAATTAGCCCTCAACGTCTGAACAATTTTTTGTGAAAAAACCCTAAGCCGCGCGGTCACAATTTGAGGAAAAATCTGACGTTCTGCAATTCACTCAAAAATGGTGCCAAACTGTTGCAAACGATCCCCTGAAAGGTTTTTCGGTGGAAACAGATGGTTTTTTATCATTGGAAACAGAATTAGCCCTTGACATCTGATCAACTTTTTTTGAAAAAATCACTAAGCCGCGCGGTCACAATTTCTGCTAAAAATCTGACGTTCTGCAATTCACTCAAAAATGTTGGGAAAGTGTTGCAAGTGATCCCCTGAAATGTTTTTCGGTGGAAACAGATGGGTTTTTATCATCGGAAACAGAATGAGCCCTCGACGTCTGAACAACTTTTTTTGAAAAAATCCCTAAGCCGCGTGGTCACAATTTCTGCTAAAAATCTGACATTCTGCAATTCACTCAAAAATATTGGCAAAGTGTTGCAAGTGATCCCCTGAAATGTTTTTCGGTGGAAACAGATGGGTTTTTATCATCGGAAACAGAAATAGCCCTCAACGTCTAAACAATTTTTTGTGAAAAAACCCTAAGCCGCGCGGTCACAATTTAAGGAAAAATCTGACGTTCTGCAATTCACTCAAAAATGGTGCCAAACTGTTGCAAACGATTCCCCTGAAAGGTTTTTCGGTGGAAACAGATGGTTTTTTATCATTGCAAACAGAATTAGCCCTTGACATCTGATCAACTTTTTTTGAAAAAATCCCTAAGCCGCGCGGTCACAATTTCTGCTAAAAATCTGACGTTCTGCAATTCACTCAAAAATGTTGGCAAACTGTTGCAAGTGATCCCCTGAAATGTTTTTCGGTGGAAACAGATGGGTTTTTATTATCGGAAACAGAATTAGTCCTCGAGGTCTGGACAACTTTTTTTGAAAAAATCCCTAAGCCGCGCGGTCACAATTTCTGCTAAAAATCTGACGTTCTGCAATTCACTCAAAAATGTTGGCAAAGTGTTGCAAGTGATCCCCTGAAATGTTTTTCGGTGGAAACAGATGGGTTTTTATCATCGGAAACAGAATGAGCCCTCGACGTCTGAACAACTTTTTTTGAAAAAATCCCTAAGCCGCGCGGTCACAATTTCTGCTAAAAATCTGACGTTCTGCAATTCACTCAAAAATGTTGGCAAACTGTTGCAAGTGATCCCCTGAAATGTTTTTCGGTGGAAACAGATGGGTTTTTATCATCGGAAACAGAATGAGCCCTCGACGTCTGAACAACTTTTTTTGAAAAAATCCCTAAGCCGCGCGGTCACAATTTCTGCTAAAAATCTGACGTTCTGCAATTCACTCAAAAATGTTGGCAAAGTGTTGCAAGTGATCCCCTGAAATGTTTTTCGGTGGAAACAGATGGGTTTTTATAATCGGAAACAGAATTAGCCCTCGACGTCTGAAAAACTTTTTTTGAAAAAATCCCTAAGCCGCGCGGTCACAATTTCTGCTAAAAATCTGAGGTTCTGCAATTCACTCAAAAATGTTGGCAAACTGTTGCAAGTGATCCCCTGAAATGTTTTTCGGTGGAAACAGATGGGTTTTTATCATCGGAAACAGAATTAGCCCTCGACGTCTGAACAACTTTTTTTGAAAAAATCCCTAAGCCGCGCGGTCACAATTTCTGCTAAAAATCTGACGTTCTGCAATTCCCTCAAAAATGTTGGCAAAGTGTTGCAAGTGATCCCCTGAAATGTTTTTCGGTGGAAACAGATGGGTTTTTATCATCGGAAACAGAATTAGCCCTCGACGTCTGAACAACTTTTTTTGAAAAAATCCCTAAGCCGTGCGGTCACAATTTCTGCTAAAAATCTGACGTTCTGCAGTTCACTCAAAAATGGTCCCAAATTGTTGCAAATGATCCCCTGAAAGGTTTTTCTGTGGAAACAGATGGGTTTTTATCATCGGAAACAGAATTAGCCCTCGACGTCTGAACAACTTTTTTTGAAAAAATCCCTAAGCCGCGCGGTCACAATTTCTGCTAAAAATCTGACGTTCTGCAATTCCCTCAAAAATGTTGGCAAAGTGTTGCAAGTGATCCCCTGAAATGTTTTTTGGTGGAAACAGATGGGTTTTTATCATCGGAAACAGAATTAGCCCTCAACGTCTGAACAATTTTTTGTGAAAAAACCCTAAGCCGCGCGGTCACAATTTCTGCTAAAAATCTGACGTTCTGCAATTCACTCAAAAATGGTGCCAAACTGTTGCAAACGATCCCCTGAAAGGTTTTTCGGTGGAAACAGATGGTTTTTTATCATTGGAAACAGAATTAGCCCTTGACATCTGATCAACTTTTTTTGAAAAAATCCCTAAGCCGCGCGGTAACAATTTCTGCTAAAAATCTGACGTTCTGCAATTCACTCAAAAATGTTGGCAAACTGTTGCAAGTGATCCCCTGAAATGTTTTTCGGTGGAAACAGATGGGTTTTTATTATCGGAAACAGAATTAGTCCTCGAGGTCTGGACAACTTTTTTTGAAAAAATCCCTAAGCCGCGCGGTCACAATTTCTGCTAAAAATCTGACGTTCTGCAATTCACTCAAAAATGTTGGCAAAGTGTTGCAAGTGATCCCCTGAAATGTTTTTCGGTGGAAACAGATGGGTTTTTATCATCGGATACAGAATTAGCCCTCGACGTCTGAACAACTTTTTTTGAAAAAATCCCTAAGCCGCGCGGTCACAATTTCTGCTAAAAATCTGACGTTCTGCAATTCCCTCAAAAATGTTGGCAAACTGTTGCAAGTGATCCCCTGAAATGTTTTTCGGTGGAAACAGACGGGTTTTTATCATCGGAAACAGAATTAGCCCTCAACGTCTGAACAATTTTTTGTGAAAAAACCCTAAGCCGCGCGGTCACAATTTGAGGAAAAATCTGACGTTCTGCAATTCACTCAAAAATGGTGCCAAACTGTTGCAAACGATCCCCTGAAAGGTTTTTCGGTGGAAACAGATGGTTTTTTATCATTGGAAACAGAATTAGCCCTTGACATCTGATCAACTTTTTTTGAAAAAATCACTAACCCGCGCGGTCACAATTTCTGCTAAAAATCTGACGTTCTGCAATTCACTCAAAAATGTTGGAAAAGTGTTGCAAGTGATCCCCTGAAATGTTTTTCGGTGGAAACAGATGGGTTTTTATCATCGGAAACAGAATGAGCCCTCGACGTCTGAACAACTTTTTTTGAAAAAATCCCTAAGCCGCGTGGTCACAATTTCTGCTAAAAATCTGACATTCTGCAATTCACTCAAAAATATTGGCAAAGTGTTGCAAGTGATCCCCTGAAATGTTTTTCGGTGGAAACAGATGGGTTTTTATCATCGGAAACAGAAATAGCCCTCAACGTCTAAACAATTTTTTGTGAAAAAACCCTAAGCCGCGCGGTCACAATTTAAGGAAAAATCTGACGTTCTGCAATTCACTCAAAAATGGTGCCAAACTGTTGCAAACGATTCCCCTGAAAGGTTTTTCGGTGGAAACAGATGGTTTTTTATCATTGCAAACAGAATTAGCCCTTGACATCTGATCAACTTTTTTAAAAAATCCCTAAGCCGCGCGGTCACAATTTCTGCTAAAAATCTGACGTTCTGCAATTCACTCAAAAATGTTGGCAAACTGTTGCAAGTGATCCCCTGAAATGTTTTTCGGTGGAAACAGATGGGTTTTTATTATCGGAAACAGAATTAGTCCTCGAGGTCTGGACAACTTTTTTTGAAAAAATCCCTAAGCCGCGCGGTCACAATTTCTGCTAAAAATCTGACGTTCTGCAATTCACTCAAAAATGTTGGCAAAGTGTTGCAAGTGATCCCCTGAAATGTTTTTCGGTGGAAACAGATGGGTTTTTATAATCGGAAACAGAATGAGCCCTCGACGTCTGAACAACTTTTTTTGAAAAAATCCCTAAGCCGCGCGGTCACAATTTCTGCTAAAAATCTGACGTTCTGCAATTCACTCAAAAATGTTGGCAAACTGTTGCAAGTGATCCCCTGAAATGTTTTTCGGTGGAAACAGATGGGTTTTTATCATCGGAAACAGAATTAGCCCTCGACGTCTGAACAACTTTTTTTGAAAAAATCCCTAAGCCGCGCGGTCACAATTTCTGCTAAAAATCTGACGTTCTGCAATTCACTCAAAAATGTTGGCAAACTGTTGCAAGTGATCCCCTGAAATGTTTTTCGGTGGAAACAGATGGGTTTTTATCATCGGAAACAGAATTAGCCCTCGACGTCTGAACAACTTTTTTTGAAAAAATCCCTAAGCCGCGCGGTCACAATTTCTGCTAAAAATCTGACGTTCTGCAATTCACTCAAAAATGTTGGCAAAGTGTTGCAAGTGATCCCCTGAAATGTTTTTCGGTGGAAACAGATGGGTTTTTATCATCGGAAACAGAATGAGCCCTCGACGTCTGAACAACTTTTTTTGAAAAAATCCCTAAGCCGCGCGGTCACAATTTCTGCTAAAAATCTGACGTTCTGCAGTTCACTCAAAAATGGTCCCAAACTGTTGCAAATGATCCCCTGAAAGGTTTTTCTGTGGAAACAGATGGGTTTTTATCATCGGAAACAGAATTAGCCCTCGACGTCTGAACAACTTTTTTTGAAAAAATCCCTAAGCCGCGCGGTCACAATTTCTGCTAAAAATCTGACGTTCTGCAATTCACTCAAAAATGTTGGCAAAGTGTTGCAAGTGATCCCCTGAAATGTTTTTCGGTGGAAACAGATGGGTTTTTATCATCGGAAACAGAATGAGCCCTCGACGTCTGAACAACTTTTTTTGAAAAAATCCCTAAGCCGCGCGGTCACAATTTCTGCTAAAAATCTGACGTTCTGCAATTCACTCAAAAATGTTGGCAAAGTGTTGCAAGTGATCCCCTGAAATGTTTTTCGGTGGAAACAGATGGCTTTTTATAATCGGAAACAGAATTAGCCCTCGACGTCTGAAAAACTTTTTTTGAAAAAATCACTAAGCCGCGCGGTCACAATTTCTGCTAAAAATCTGAGGTTCTGCAATTCACTCAAAAATGTTGGCAAACTGTTGCAAGTGATCCCCTGAAATGTTTTTCGGTGGAAACAGATGGGTTTTTATCATCGGAAACAGAATTAGCCCTCGACGTCTGAACAACTTTTTTTGAAAAAATCCCTAAGCCGCGCGGTCACAATTTCTGCTAAAAATCTGACGTTCTGCAATTCCCTCAAAAATGTTGGCAAAGTGTTGCAAGTGATCCCCTGAAATGTTTTTCAGTGGAAACAGATGGGTTTTTATCATCGGAAACAGAATTAGCCCTCGACGTCTGAACAACTTTTTTTGAAAAAATCCCTAAGCCGTGCGGTCACAATTTCTGCTAAAAATCTGACGTTCTGCAGTTCACTCAAAAATGGTCCCAAATTGTTGCAAATGATCCCCTGAAAGGTTTTTCTGTGGAAACAGATGGGTTTTTATCATCGGAAACAGAATTAGCCCTCGACGTCTGAACAACTTTTTTTGAAAAAATCCCTAAGCCGCGCGGTCACAATTTCTACTAAAAATCTGACGTTCTGCAATTCACTCAAAAATGGTGCCAAACTGTTGCAAACGATCCCCTGAAAGGTTTTTCGGTGGAAACAGATGGGTTTTTATCATCGGAAACAGAATTAGCCCTCGACGTCTGAACAACTTTTTTTGAAAAAATCCCTAAGCCGCGCGGTCACAATTTCTGCTAAAAATCTGACGTTCTGCAATTCCCTCAAAAATGTTGGCAAAGTGTTGCAAGTGATCCCCTGAAATGTTTTTTGGTGGAAACAGATGGGTTTTTATCATCGGAAACAGAATTAGCCCTCAACGTCTGAACAATTTTTTGTGAAAAAACCCTAAGCCGCGCGGTCACAATTTCTGCTAAAAATCTGACGTTCTGCAATTCACTCAAAAATGGTGCCAAACTGTTGTAAACGATCCCCTGAAAGGTTTTTCGGTGGAAACAGATGGTTTTTTATCATTGGAAACAGAATTAGCCCTTGACATCTGATCAACTTTTTTTGAAAAAATCCCTAAGCCGCGCGGTCACAATTTCTGCTAAAAATCTGACGTTCTGCAATTCACTCAAAAATGTTGGCAAACTGTTGCAAGTGATCCCCTGAAATGTTTTTCGGTGGAAACAGATGGGTTTTTATTATCGGAAACAGAATTAGTCCTCGAGGTCTGGACAACTTTTTTTGAAAAAATCCCTAAGCCGCGCGGTCACAATTTCTGCTAAAAATCTGACGTTCTGCAATTCACTCAAAAATGTTGGCAAAGTGTTGCAAGTGATCCCCTGAAATGTTTTTCGGTGGAAACAGATGGGTTTTTATAATCGGAAACAGAATTAGCCCTCGACGTCTGAAAAACTTTTTTTGAAAAAATCCCTAAGCCGCGCGGTCACAATTTCTGCTAAAAATCTGAGGTTCTGCAATTCACTCAAAAATGTTGGCAAACTGTTGCAAGTGATCCCCTGAAATGTTTTTCGGTGGAAACAGATGGGTTTTTATCATCGGAAACAGAATTAGCCCTCGACGTCTGAACAAATTTTTTTGAAAAAATCCCTAAGCCGCGCGGTCACAATTTCTGCTAAAAATCTGACGTTCTGCAATTCCCTCAAAAATGTTGGCAAAGTGTTGCAAGTGATCCCCTGAAATGTTTTTCAGTGGAAACAGATGGGTTTTTATCATCGGAAACAGAATTAGCCCTCGACGTCTGAACAACTTTTTTTGAAAAAATCCCTAAGCCGTGCGGTCACAATTTCTGCTAAAAATCTGACGTTCTGCAGTTCACTCAAAAATGGTCCCAAATTGTTGCAAATGATCCCCTGAAAGGTTTTTCTGTGGAAACAGATGGGTTTTTATCATCGGAAACAGAATTAGCCCTCGACGTCTGAACAACTTTTTTTGAAAAAATCCCTAAGCCGCGCGGTCACAATTTCTACTAAAAATCTGACGTTCTGCAATTCACTCAAAAATGGTGCCAAACTGTTGCAAACGATCCCCTGAAAGGTTTTTCGGTGGAAACAGATGGGTTTTTATCATCGGAAACAGAATTAGCCCTCGACGTCTGAACAACTTTTTTTGAAAAAATCCCTAAGCCGCGCGGTCACAATTTCTGCTAAAAATCTGACGTTCTGCAATTCCCTCAAAAATGTTGGCAAAGTGTTGCAAGTGATCCCCTGAAATGTTTTTTGGTGGAAACAGATGGGTTTTTATCATCGGAAACAGAATTAGCCCTCAACGTCTGAACAATTTTTTGTGAAAAAACCCTAAGCCGCGCGGTCACAATTTCTGCTAAAAATCTGACGTTCTGCAATTCACTCAAAAATGGTGCCAAACTGTTGTAAACGATCCCCTGAAAGGTTTTTCGGTGGAAACAGATGGTTTTTTATCATTGGAAACAGAATTAGCCCTTGACATCTGATCAACTTTTTTTGAAAAAATCCCTAAGCCGCGCGGTCACAATTTCTGCTAAAAATCTGACGTTCTGCAATTCACTCAAAAATGTTGGCAAACTGTTGCAAGTGATCCCCTGAAATGTTTTTCGGTGGAAACAGATGGGTTTTTATTATCGGAAACAGAATTAGTCCTCGAGGTCTGGACAACTTTTTTTGAAAAAATCCCTAAGCCGCGCGGTCACAATTTCTGCTAAAAATCTGACGTTCTGCAATTCACTCAAAAATGTTGGCAAAGTGTTGCAAGTGATCCCCTGAAATGTTTTTCGGTGGAAACAGATGGGTTTTTATAATCGGAAACAGAATTAGCCCTCGACGTCTGAACAACTTTTTTTGAAAAAATCCCTAACCCGCGCGGTCACAATTTCTGCTAAAAATCTGACGTTCTGCAATTCACTCAAAAATGTTGGCAAACTGTTGCAAGTGATCCCCTGAAATGTTTTTCGGTGGAAACAGACGGGTTTTTATCATCGGAAACAGAATTAGCCCTCGACGTCTGAACAATTTTTTGTGAAAAAACCCTAAGCCGCGCGGTCACAATTTGAGGAAAAATCTGACGTTCTGCAATTCACTCAAAAATGGTGCCAAACTGTTGCAAACGATCCCCTGAAAGGTTTTTCGGTGGAAACAGATGGTTTTTTATCATTGGAAACAGAATTAGCCCTTTACATCTGATCAACTTTTTTTGAAAAAATCCCTAAGCCGCGCGGTCACAATTTCTGCTGAAAATCTGACGTTCTGCAATTCACTCAAAAATGTTGGCAAACTGTTGCAAGTGATCCCCTGAAATGTTTTTCGGTGGAAACAGATGGGTTTTTATTATCGGAAACAGAATTAGTCCTCGAGGTCTGGACAACTTTTTTTGAAAAAATCCCTAAGCCGCGCGGTCACAATTTCTGCTAAAAATCTGACGTTCTGCAATTCACTCAAAAATGTTGGCAAAGTGTTGCAAGTGATCCCCTGAAATGTTTTTCGGTGGAAACAGATGGGTTTTTATAATCGGAAACAGAATTAGCCCTCGACGTCTGAACAACTTTTTTTGAAAAAATCCCTAAGCCGCGTGGTCACAATTTCTGCTAAAAATCTGACGTTCTGCAATTCACTCAAAAATGTTGGCAAACTGTTGCAAGTGATCCCCTGAAATGTTTTTCGGTGGAAACAGATGGGTTTTTATCATCGGAAACAGAATTAGTCCTCGAGGTCTGGACAACTTTTTTTGAAAAAATCCCTAAGCCGCGCAGTCACAATTTCTGCTAAAAATCTGACGTTCTGCAATTCACTCAAAAATGTTGGCAAACTGTTGCAAGTGATCCCCTGAAATGTTTTACGGTGGAAACAGATGGGTTTTTATCATTGGAAACAGAATTAGCCCATGTCGTCTGAACAACTTTTTTTGAAAAAATCCCTTAGCCGCGCGGTCACAATTTCTGCTAAAAATCTGACGTTCTGCAATTCACTCAAAAATGTTGGCAAACTGTTGCAAGTGATCCCCTGAAATGTTTTTCGGTGGAAACAGATGGGTTTTTATCATCGGAAACAGAATTAGCCCTCGACGTCTGAACAACTTTTTTTGAAAAAATCCCTAAGCCGCGCGGTCACAATTTCTGCTAAAAATCTGACGTTCTGCAATTCCCTCAAAAATGTTGGCAAAGTGTTGCAAGTGATCCCCTGAAATGTTTTTCGGTGGAAACAGATGGGTTTTTATCATCGGAAACAGAATTAGCCCTCGACGTCTGAACAACTTTTTTTGAAAAAATCCCTAAGCCGCGCGGTCACAATTTCTGCTAAAAATCTGACGTTCTGCAGTTCACTCAAAAATGGTGCCAAACTGTTGCAAACGATCCCCTGAAAGGTTTTTCGGTGGAAACAGATGGGTTTTTATCATCGGAAACAGAATTAGCCCTCGACGTCTGAACAACTTTTTTTGAAAAAATCCCTAAGCCGCGCGGTCACAATTTCTGCTAAAAATCTGACGTTCTGCAATTCCCTCAAAAATGTTGGCAAAGTGTTGCAAGTGATCCCCTGAAATGTTTTTTGGTGGAAACAGATGGGTTTTTATCATCGGAAACAGAATTAGCCCTCAACGTCTGAACAATTTTTTGTGAAAAAACCCTAAGCCGCGCGGTCACAATTTGAGGAAAAATCTGACGTTCTGCAATTCACTCAAAAATGGTGCCAAACTGTTGCAAACGATCCCCTGAAAGGTTTTTCGGTGGAAACAGATGGTTTTTTATCATTGGAAACAGAATTAGCCCTTGACATCTGATCAACTTTTTTTGAAAAAATCCCTAAGCCGCGCGGTCACAATTTCTGCTAAAAATCTGACGTTCTGCAATTCACTCAAAAATGTTGGCAAACTGTTGCAAGTGATCCCCTGAAATGTTTTTCGGTGGAAACAGATGGGTTTTTATTATCGGAAACAGAATTAGTCCTCGAGGTATGGACAACTTTTTTTGAAAAAATCCCTAAGCCGCGCGGTCACAATTTCTGCTAAAAATCTGACGTTCTGCAATTCCCTCAAAAATGTTGGCAAAGTGTTGCAAGTGATCCCCTGAAATGTTTTTCGGTGGAAACAGATGGGTTTTTATCATCGGAAACAGAATTAGCCCTCGACGTCTGAACAACTTTTTTTGAAAAAATCCCTAAGCCGTGCGGTCACAATTTCTGCTAAAAATCTGACGTTCTGCAGTTCACTCAAAAATGGTCCCAAATTGTTGCAAATGATCCCCTGAAAGGTTTTTCTGTGGAAACAGATGGGTTTTTATCATCGGAAACAGAATTAGCCCTCGACGTCTGAACAACTTTTTTTGGAAAAATCTCTAAGCCGCGCGGTCACAATTTCTGCTAAAAATCTGACGTTCTGCAATTCACTTAAAAATGTTGGCAAACCGTTGCAAGTGATCCCCTGAAATGTTTTTCGGTGGAAACAGATGGGTTATTATCATCGGATACAGAATTAGCCCTCGACGTCTGAACAACTTTTTTTGAAAAAATCCCTAAGCCGCGCGGTCACAATTTCTGCTAAAAATCTGACGTTCTGCAATTCACTCAAAAATGTTGGCAAAGTGTTGCAAGTGATCCCCTGAAATGTTTTTCGGTGGAAACAGATGGGTTTTTATAATCGGAAACAGAATTAGCCCTCGACGTCTGAACAACTTTTTTTGAAAAAATCCCTAAGCCGCGCGGTCACAATTTCTGCTAAAAATCTGACGTTCTGCAATTCACTCAAAAATGTTGGCAAACTGTTGCAAGTGATCCCCTGAAATGTTTTTCGGTGGAAACAGATGGGTTTTTATTATCGGAAACAGAATTAGTCCTCGAGGTCTGGACAACTTTTTTTGAAAAAATCCCTAAGCCGCGCGGTCACAATTTCTGCTAAAAATCTGACGTTCTGCAATTCACTCAAAAATGTTGGCAAACTGTTGCAAGTGATCCCCTGAAATGTTTTTCGGTGGAAACAGATGGGTTTTTATTATCGGAAACAGAATTAGTCCTCGAGGTCTGGACAACTTTTTTTGAAAAAATCCCTAAGCCGCGCGGTCACAATTTCTGCTAAAAATCTGACGTTCTGCAATTCACTCAAAAATGTTGGCAAAGTGTTGCAAGTGATCCCCTGAAATGTTTTTCGGTGGAAACAGATGGGTTTTTATAATCGGAAACAGAATTAGCCCTCGACGTCTGAACAACTTTTTTTGAAAAAATCCCTAAGCCGCGCGGTCACAATTTCTGCTAAAAATCTGACGTTCTGCAATTCACTCAAAAATGTTGGCAAACTGTTGCAAGTGATCCCCTGAAATGTTTTTCGGTGGAAACAGATGGGTTTTTATTAACGGAAACAGAATTAGTCCTCGAGGTCTGGACAACTTTTTTTGAAAAAATCCCTAAGCCGCGCGGTCACAATTTCTGCTAAAAATCTGACGTTCTGCAATTCACTCAAAAATGTTGGCAAAGTGTTGCAAGTGATCCCCTGAAATGTTTTTCGGTGGAAACAGATGGGTTTTTATAATCGGAAACAGAATTAGCCCTCGACGTCTGAACAACTTTTTTTGAAAAAATCCCTAAGCCGCGCGGTCACAATTTCTGCTAAAAATCTGACGTTCTGCAATTCACTCAAAAATGTTGGCAAAGTGTTGCAAGTGATCCCCTGAAATGTTTTTCGGTGGAAACAGATGGTTTTTTATCATCGGAAACAGAATTAGCCCTTGACATCTGATCAACTTTTTTTGAAAAAATCCCTAAGCCGCGCGGTCACAATTTCTGCTAAAAATCTGACGTTCTGCAATTCACTCAAAAATGTTGGCAAACTGTTGCAAGTGATCCCCTGAAATGTTTTTCGGTGGAAACAGACGGGTTTTTATCATCGGAAACAGAATTAGCCCTCGACGTCTGAACAATTTTTTGTGAAAAAACCCTAAGCCGCGCGGTCACAATTTGAGGAAAAATCTGACGTTCTGCAATTCACTCAAAAATGGTGCCAAACTGTTGCAAACGATCCCCTGAAAGGTTTTTCGGTGGAAACAGATGGTTTTTTATCATTGGAAACAGAATTAGCCCTTTACATCTGATCAACTTTTTTTGAAAAAATCCCTAAGCCGCGCGGTCACAATTTCTGCTAAAAATCTGACGTTCTGCAATTCACTCAAAAATGTTGGCAAACTGTTGCAAGTGATCCCCTGAAATGTTTTTCGGTGGAAACAGACGGGTTTTTATCATCGGAAACAGAATTAGCCCTCGACGTCTGAACAATTTTTTGTGAAAAAACCCTAAGCCGCGCGGTCACAATTTGAGGAAAAATCTGACGTTCTGCAATTCACTCAAAAATGGTGCCAAACTGTTGCAAACGATCCCCTGAAAGGTTTTTCGGTGGAAACAGATGGTTTTTTATCATTGGAAACAGAATTAGCCCTTTACATCTGATCAACTTTTTTTGAAAAAATCCCTAAGCCGCGCGGTCACAATTTCTGCTAAAAATCTGACGTTCTGCAATTCACTCAAAAATGTTGGCAAACTGTTGCAAGTGATCCCCTGAAATGTTTTTCGGTGGAAACAGATGGGTTTTTATCATCGGAAACAGAATTAGCCCTCGACGTCTGAACAACTTTTTTTGAAAAAATCCCTAAGCCGCGCGGTCACAATTTCTGCTAAAAATCTGACGATCTGCAATTCACTCAAAAATGTTGGCAAACTGTTGCAAGTGATCCCCTGAAATGTTTTTCGGTGGAAACAGATGGGTTTTTATCATCGGAAACAGAATTAGCCCTCGACGTCTGAACAACTTTTTTTGAAAAAATCCCTAAGCCGCGTGGTCACAATTTCTGCTAAAAATCTGACGTTCTGCAATTCACTCAAAAATGTTGGCAAACTGTTGCAAGTGATCCCCTGAAATGTTTTTCGGTGGAAACAGATGGGTTTTTATCATCGGAAACAGAATTAGCCCTCGAGGTCTGGACAACTTTTTTTGAAAAAATCCCTAAGCCGCGCAGTCACAATTTCTGCTAAAAATCTGACGTTCTGCAATTCACTCAAAAATGTTGGCAAAGTGTTGCAAGTGATCCCCTGAAATGTTTTACGGTGGAAACAGATGGGTTTTTATCATTGGAAACAGAATTAGCCCATGTCGTCTGAACAACTTTTTTTGAAAAAATCCCTTAGCCGCGCGGTCACAATTTCTGCTAAAAATCTGACGTTCTGCAATTCACTCAAAAATGTTGGCAAACTGTTGCAAGTGATCCCCTGAAATGTTTTTCGGTGGAAACAGATGGGTTTTTATCATCGGAAACAGAATTAGCCCTCGACGTCTGAACAACTTTTTTTGAAAAAATCCCTAAGCCGTGCGGTCACAATTTCTGCTAAAAATCTGACGTTCTGCAGTTCACTCAAAAATGGTCCCAAATTGTTGCAAATGATCCCCTGAAAGGTTTTTCTGTGGAAACAGATGGGTTTTTATCATCGGAAACAGAATTAGCCCTCGACGTCTGAACAACTTTTTTTGGAAAAATCTCTAAGCCGCGCGGTCACAATTTCTGCTAAAAATCTGACGTTCTGCAATTCACTTAAAAATGTTGGCAAACCGTTGCAAGTGATCCCCTGAAATGTTTTTCGGTGGAAACAGATGGGTTATTATCATCGGATACAGAATTAGCCCTCGACGTCTGAACAACTTTTTTTGAAAAAATCCCTAAGCCGCGCGGTCACAATTTCTGCTAAAAATCTGACGTTCTGCAATTCACTCAAAAATGTTGGCAAAGTGTTGCAAGTGATCCCCTGAAATGTTTTTCGGTGGAAACAGATGGGTTTTTATAATCGGAAACAGAATTAGCCCTCGACGTCTGAACAACTTTTTTTGAAAAAATCCCTAAGCCGCGCGGTCACAATTTCTGCTAAAAATCTGACGTTCTGCAATTCACTCAAAAATGTTGGCAAACTGTTGCAAGTGATCCCCTGAAATGTTTTTCGGTGGAAACAGATGGGTTTTTATTATCGGAAACAGAATTAGTCCTCGAGGTCTGGACAACTTTTTTTGAAAAAATCCCTAAGCCGCGCGGTCACAATTTCTGCTAAAAATCTGACGTTCTGCAATTCACTCAAAAATGTTGGCAAACTGTTGCAAGTGATCCCCTGAAATGTTTTTCGGTGGAAACAGATGGGTTTTTATAATCGGAAACAGAATTAGCCCTCGACGTCTGAACAACTTTTTTTGAAAAAATCCCTAAGCCGCGCGGTCACAATTTCTGCTAAAAATCTGACGTTCTGCAATTCACTCAAAAATGTTGGCAAAGTGTTGCAAGTGATCCCCTGAAATGTTTTTCGGTGGAAACAGATGGGTTTTTATAATCGGAAACAGAATTAGCCCTCGACGTCTGAACAACTTTTTTTGAAAAAATCCCTAAGCCGCGCGGTCACAATTTCTGCTAAAAATCTGACGTTCTGCAATTCACTCAAAAATGTTGGCAAACTGTTGCAAGTGATCCCCTGAAATGTTTTTCGGTGGAAACAGATGGGTTTTTATTATCGGAAACAGAATTAGTCCTCGAGGTCTGGACAACTTTTTTTGAAAAAATCCCTAAGCCGCGCGGTCACAATTTCTGCTAAAAATCTGACGTTCTGCAATTCACTCAAAAATGTTGGCAAAGTGTTGCAAGTGATCCCCTGAAATGTTTTTCGGTGGAAACAGATGGGTTTTTATAATCGGAAACAGAATTAGCCCTCGACGTCTGAACAACTTTTTTTGAAAAAATCCCTAAGCCGCGCGGTCACAATTTCTGCTAAAAATCTGACGTTCTGCAATTCACTCAAAAATGTTGGCAAAGTGTTGCAAGTGATCCCCTGAAATGTTTTTCGGTGGAAACAGATGGTTTTTTATCATCGGAAACAGAATTAGCCCTTGACATCTGATCAACTTTTTTTGAAAAAATCCCTAAGCCGCGCGGTCACAATTTCTGCTAAAAATCTGACGTTCTGCAATTCACTCAAAAATGTTGGCAAACTGTTGCAAGTGATCCCCTGAAATGTTTTTCGGTGGAAACAGACGGGTTTTTATCATCGGAAACAGAATTAGCCCTCGACGTCTGAACAATTTTTTGTGAAAAAACCCTAAGCCGCGCGGTCACAATTTGAGGAAAAATCTGACGTTCTGCAATTCACTCAAAAATGGTGCAAAACTGTTGCAAACGATCCCCTGAAAGGTTTTTCGGTGGAAACAGATGGTTTTTTATCATTGGAAACAGAATTAGCCCTTTACATCTGATCAACTTTTTTTGAAAAAATCCCTAAGCCGCGCGGTCACAATTTCTGCTAAAAATCTGACGTTCTGCAATTCACTCAAAAATGTTGGCAAACTGTTGCAAGTGATCCCCTGAAATGTTTTTCGGTGGAAACAGACGGGTTTTTATCATCGGAAACAGAATTAGCCCTCGACGTCTGAACAATTTTTTGTGAAAAAACCCTAAGCCGCGCGGTCACAATTTGAGGAAAAATCTGACGTTCTGCAATTCACTCAAAAATGGTGCCAAACTGTTGCAAACGATCCCCTGAAAGGTTTTTCGGTGGAAACAGATGGTTTTTCATCATTGGAAACAGAATTAGCCCTTTACATCTGATCAACTTTTTTTGAAAAAATCCCTAAGCCGCGCGGTCACAATTTCTGCTAAAAATCTGACGTTCTGCAATTCACTCAAAAATGTTGGCAAACTGTTGCAAGTGATCCCCTGAAATGTTTTTCGGTGGAAACAGATGGGTTTTTATCATCGGAAACAGAATTAGCCCTCGACGTCTGAACAACTTTTTTTGAAAAAATCCCTAAGCCGCGCGGTCACAATTTCTGCTAAAAATCTGACGATCTGCAATTCACTCAAAAATGTTGGCAAACTGTTGCAAGTGATCCCCTGAAATGTTTTTCGGTGGAAACAGATGGGTTTTTATCATCGGAAACAGAATTAGCCCTCGACGTCTGAACAACTTTTTTTGAAAAAATCCCTAAGCCGCGTGGTCACAATTTCTGCTAAAAATCTGACGTTCTGCAATTCACTCAAAAATGTTGGCAAACTGTTGCAAGTGATCCCCTGAAATGTTTTTCGGTGGAAACAGATGGGTTTTTATCATCGGAAACAGAATTAGCCCTCGAGGTCTGGACAACTTTTTTTGAAAAAATCCCTAAGCCGCGCAGTCACAATTTCTGCTAAAAATCTGACGTTCTGCAATTCACTCAAAAATGTTGGCAAAGTGTTGCAAGTGATCCCCTGAAATGTTTTACGGTGGAAACAGATGGGTTTTTATCATTGGAAACAGAATTAGCCCATGTCGTCTGAACAACTTTTTTTGAAAAAATCCCTTAGCCGCGCGGTCACAATTTCTGCTAAAAATCTGACGTTCTGCAATTCACTCAAAAATGTTGGCAAACTGTTGCAAGTGATCCCCTGAAATGTTTTTCGGTGGAAACAGATGGGTTTTTATCATCGGAAACAGAATTAGCCCTCGACGTCTGAACAACTTTTTTTGAAAAAATCCCTAAGCCGCGCGGTCACAATTTCTGCTAAAAATCTGACGTTCTGCAATTCCCTCAAAAATGTTGGCAAAGTGTTGCAAGTGATCCCCTGAAATGTTTTTCGGTGGAAACAGATGGGTTTTTATCATCGGAAACAGAATTAGCCCTCGACGTCTGAACAACTTTTTTTGAAAAAATCCCTAAGCCGCGCGGTCACAATTTCTGCTAAAAATCTGACGTTCTGCAGTTCACTCAAAAATGGTCCCAAACTGTTGCAAATGATCCCCTGAAAGGTTTTTCTGTGGAAACAGATGGGTTTTTATCATCGGAAACAGAATTAGCCCTCGACGTCTGAACAACTTTTTTTGAAAAAATCCCTAAGCCGCGCGGTCACAATTTCTGCTAAAAATCTGACGTTCTGCAATTCACTCAAAAATGGTGCCAAACTGTTGCAAACGATCCCCTGAAAGGTTTTTCGGTGGAAACAGATGGGTTTTTATCATCGGAAACAGAATTAGCCCTCGACGTCTGAACAACTTTTTTTGAAAAAATCCCTAAGCCGCGCGGTCACAATTTCTGCTAAAAATCTGACGTTCTGCAATTCCCTCAAAAATGTTGGCAAAGTGTTGCAAGTGATCCCCTGAAATGTTTTTTGGTGGAAACAGATGGGTTTTTATCATCGGAAACAGAATTAGCCCTCAACGTCTGAGCAATTTTTTGTGAAAAAACCCTAAGCCGCGCGGTCACAATTTGAGGAAAAATCTGACGTTCTGCAATTCACTCAAAAATGGTGCCAAACTGTTGCAAACGATCCCCTGAAAGGTTTTTCGGTGGAAACAGATGGTTTTTTATCATCGGAAACAGAATTAGCCCTCGACGTCTGAACAACTTTTTTTGAAAAAATCCCTAAGCCGCGCGGTCACAATTTCTGCTAAAAATCTGACGTTCTGCAATTCCCTCAAAAATGTTGGCAAAGTGTTGCAAGTGATCCCCTGAAATGTTTTTCGGTGGAAACAGATGGGTTTTTATCATCGGAAACAGAATTAGCCCTCGACGTCTGAACAACTTTTTTTGAAAAAATCCCTAAGCCGTGCGGTCACAATTTCTGCTAAAAATCTGACGTTCTGCAGTTCACTCAAAAATGGTCCCAAATTGTTGCAAATGATCCCCTGAAAGGTTTTTCTGTGGAAACAGATGGGTTTTTATCATCGGAAACAGAATTAGCCCTCGACGTCTGAACAACTTTTTTTGGAAAAATCTCTAAGCCGCGCGGTCACAATTTCTGCTAAAAATCTGACGTTCTGCAATTCACTTAAAAATGTTGGCAAACCGTTGCAAGTGATCCCCTGAAATGTTTTTCGGTGGAAACAGATGGGTTTTTATCATCGGATACAGAATTAGCCCTCGACGTCTGAACAACTTTTTTTGAAAAAATCCCTAAGCCGCGCGGTCACAATTTCTGCTAAAAATCTGACGTTCTGCAATTCCCTCAAAAATGTTGGCAAAGTGTTGCAAACGATCCCCTGAAAGGTTTTTCGGTGGAAACAGATGGTTTTTTATCATTGGAAACAGAATTAGCCCTTGACATCTGATCAACTTTTTTTGAAAAAATCCCTAAGCCGCGCGGTCACAATTTCTGCTAAAAATCTGACGTTCTGCAATTCACTCAAAAATGTTGGCAAACTGTTGCAAGTGATCCCCTGAAATGTTTTTCGGTGGAAACAGATGGGTTTTTATTATCGGAAACAGAATTAGTCCTCGAGGTCTGGACAACTTTTTTTGAAAAAATCCCTAAGCCGCGCGGTCACAATTTCTGCTAAAAATCTGACGTTCTGCAATTCACTCAAAAATGTTGGCAAAGTGTTGCAAGTGATCCCCTGAAATGTTTTTCGGTGGAAACAGATGGGTTTTTATAATCGGAAACAGAATTAGCCCTCGACGTCTGAAAAACTTTTTTTGAAAAAATCCCTAAGCCGCGCGGTCACAATTTCTGCTAAAAATCTGAGGTTCTGCAATTCACTCAAAAATGTTGGCAAACTGTTGCAAATGATCCCCTGAAAGGTTTTTCTGTGGAAACAGATGGGTTTTTATCATCGGAAACAGAATTAGCCCTCGACGTCTGAACAACTTTTTTTGGAAAAATCTCTAAGCCGCGCGGTCACAATTTCTGCTAAAAATCTGACGTTCTGCAATTCACTTAAAAATGTTGGCAAACCGTTGCAAGTGATCCCCTGAAATGTTTTTCGGTGGAAACAGATGGGTTTTTATCATCGGATACAGAATTAGCCCTCGACGTCTGAACAACTTTTTTTGAAAAAATCCCTAAGCCGCGCGGTCACAATTTCTGCTAAAAATCTGACGTTCTGCAATTCCCTCAAAAATGTTGGCAAAGTGTTGCAAGTGATCCCCTGAAATGTTTTTTGGTGGAAACAGATGGGTTTTTATCATCGGAAACAGAATTAGCCCTCAACGTCTGAACAATTTTTTGTGAAAAAACCCTAAGCCGCGCAGTCACAATTTCTGCTAAAAATCTGACGTTCTGCAATTCACTCAAAAATGGTGCCAAACTGTTGCAAACGATCCCCTGAAAGGTTTTTCGGTGGAAACAGATTTTTTTTTATCATTGGAAACAGAATTAGCCCTTGACATCTGATCAACTTTTTTTGAAAAAATCCCTAAGCCGCGCGGTCACAATTTCTGCTAAAAATCTGACGTTCTGCAATTCACTCAAAAATGTTGGCAAACTGTTGCAAGTGATCCCCTGAAATGTTTTTCGGTGGAAACAGATGGGTTTTTATTATCGGAAACAGAATTAGTCCTCGAGGTCTGGACAACTTTTTTTGAAAAAATCCCTAAGCCGCGCGGTCACAATTTCTGCTAAAAATCTGACGTTCTGCAATTCACTCAAAAATGTTGGCAAAGTGTTGCAAGTGATCCCCTGAAATGTTTTTCGGTGGAAACAGATGGGTTTTTATAATCGGAAACAGAATTAGCCCTCGACGTCTGAACAACTTTTTTTGAAAAAATCCCTAAGCCGCGCGGTCACAATTTCTGCTAAAAATCTGACGTTCTGCAATTCACTCAAAAATGTTGGCAAACTGTTGCAAGTGATCCCCTGAAATGTTTTTCGGTGGAAACAGATGGGTTTTTATCATCGGAAACAGAATGAGCCCTCGACGTCTGAACAACTTTTTTTGAAAAAATCCCTAAGCCGCGCGGTCACAATTTCTGCTAAAAATCTGACGTTCTGCAGTTCACTCAAAAATGGTCCCAAACTGTTGCAAATGATCCCCTGAAAGGTTTTTCTGTGGAAACAGATGGGTTTTTATCATCGGAAACAGAATTAGCCCTCGACGTCTGAACAACTTTTTTTGAAAAAATCCCTAAGCCGCGCGGTCACAATTTCTGCTAAAAATCTGACGTTCTGCAATTCACTCAAAAATGTTGGCAAAGTGTTGCAAGTGATCCCCTGAAATGTTTTTCGGTGGAAACAGATGGTTTTTTATCATCGGAAACAGAATTAGCCCTTGACATCTGATCAACTTTTTTTGAAAAAATCCCTAAGCCGCGCGGTCACAATTTCTGCTAAAAATCTGACGTTCTGCAATTCACTCAAAAATGTTGGCAAACTGTTGCAAGTGATCCCCTGAAATGTTTTTCGGTGGAAACAGACGGGTTTTTATCATCGGAAACAGAATTAGCCCTCGACGTCTGAACAATTTTTTGTGAAAAAACCCTAAGCCGCGCGGTCACAATTTGAGGAAAAATCTGACGTTCTGCAATTCACTCAAAAATGGTGCAAAACTGTTGCAAACGATCCCCTGAAAGGTTTTTCGGTGGAAACAGATGGTTTTTTATCATTGGAAACAGAATTAGCCCTTTACATCTGATCAACTTTTTTTGAAAAAATCCCTAAGCCGCGCGGTCACAATTTCTGCTAAAAATCTGACGTTCTGCAATTCACTCAAAAATGTTGGCAAACTGTTGCAAGTGATCCCCTGAAATGTTTTTCGGTGGAAACAGACGGGTTTTTATCATCGGAAACAGAATTAGCCCTCGACGTCTGAACAATTTTTTGTGAAAAAACCCTAAGCCGCGCGGTCACAATTTGAGGAAAAATCTGACGTTCTGCAATTCACTCAAAAATGGTGCCAAACTGTTGCAAACGATCCCCTGAAAGGTTTTTCGGTGGAAACAGATGGTTTTTCATCATTGGAAACAGAATTAGCCCTTTACATCTGATCAACTTTTTTTGAAAAAATCCCTAAGCCGCGCGGTCACAATTTCTGCTAAAAATCTGACGTTCTGCAATTCACTCAAAAATGTTGGCAAACTGTTGCAAGTGATCCCCTGAAATGTTTTTCGGTGGAAACAGATGGGTTTTTATCATCGGAAACAGAATTAGCCCTCGACGTCTGAACAACTTTTTTTGAAAAAATCCCTAAGCCGCGCGGTCACAATTTCTGCTAAAAATCTGACGATCTGCAATTCACTCAAAAATGTTGGCAAACTGTTGCAAGTGATCCCCTGAAATGTTTTTCGGTGGAAACAGATGGGTTTTTATCATCGGAAACAGAATTAGCCCTCGACGTCTGAACAACTTTTTTTGAAAAAATCCCTAAGCCGCGTGGTCACAATTTCTGCTAAAAATCTGACGTTCTGCAATTCACTCAAAAATGTTGGCAAACTGTTGCAAGTGATCCCCTGAAATGTTTTTCGGTGGAAACAGATGGGTTTTTATCATCGGAAACAGAATTAGCCCTCGAGGTCTGGACAACTTTTTTTGAAAAAATCCCTAAGCCGCGCAGTCACAATTTCTGCTAAAAATCTGACGTTCTGCAATTCACTCAAAAATGTTGGCAAAGTGTTGCAAGTGATCCCCTGAAATGTTTTACGGTGGAAACAGATGGGTTTTTATCATTGGAAACAGAATTAGCCCATGTCGTCTGAACAACTTTTTTTGAAAAAATCCCTTAGCCGCGCGGTCACAATTTCTGCTAAAAATCTGACGTTCTGCAATTCACTCAAAAATGTTGGCAAACTGTTGCAAGTGATCCCCTGAAATGTTTTTCGGTGGAAACAGATGGGTTTTTATCATCGGAAACAGAATTAGCCCTCGACGTCTGAACAACTTTTTTTGAAAAAATCCCTAAGCCGCGCGGTCACAATTTCTGCTAAAAATCTGACGTTCTGCAATTCCCTCAAAAATGTTGGCAAAGTGTTGCAAGTGATCCCCTGAAATGTTTTTCGGTGGAAACAGATGGGTTTTTATCATCGGAAACAGAATTAGCCCTCGACGTCTGAACAACTTTTTTTGAAAAAATCCCTAAGCCGCGCGGTCACAATTTCTGCTAAAAATCTGACGTTCTGCAGTTCACTCAAAAATGGTCCCAAACTGTTGCAAATGATCCCCTGAAAGGTTTTTCTGTGGAAACAGATGGGTTTTTATCATCGGAAACAGAATTAGCCCTCGACGTCTGAACAACTTTTTTTGAAAAAATCCCTAAGCCGCGCGGTCACAATTTCTGCTAAAAATCTGACGTTCTGCAATTCACTCAAAAATGGTGCCAAACTGTTGCAAACGATCCCCTGAAAGGTTTTTCGGTGGAAACAGATGGGTTTTTATCATCGGAAACAGAATTAGCCCTCGACGTCTGAACAACTTTTTTTGAAAAAATCCCTAAGCCGCGCGGTCACAATTTCTGCTAAAAATCTGACGTTCTGCAATTCCCTCAAAAATGTTGGCAAAGTGTTGCAAGTGATCCCCTGAAATGTTTTTTGGTGGAAACAGATGGGTTTTTATCATCGGAAACAGAATTAGCCCTCAACGTCTGAGCAATTTTTTGTGAAAAAACCCTAAGCCGCGCGGTCACAATTTGAGGAAAAATCTGACGTTCTGCAATTCACTCAAAAATGGTGCCAAACTGTTGCAAACGATCCCCTGAAAGGTTTTTCGGTGGAAACAGATGGTTTTTTATCATCGGAAACAGAATTAGCCCTCGACGTCTGAACAACTTTTTTTGAAAAAATCCCTAAGCCGCGCGGTCACAATTTCTGCTAAAAATCTGACGTTCTGCAATTCCCTCAAAAATGTTGGCAAAGTGTTGCAAGTGATCCCCTGAAATGTTTTTCGGTGGAAACAGATGGGTTTTTATCATCGGAAACAGAATTAGCCCTCGACGTCTGAACAACTTTTTTTGAAAAAATCCCTAAGCCGTGCGGTCACAATTTCTGCTAAAAATCTGACGTTCTGCAGTTCACTCAAAAATGGTCCCAAATTGTTGCAAATGATCCCCTGAAAGGTTTTTCTGTGGAAACAGATGGGTTTTTATCATCGGAAACAGAATTAGCCCTCGACGTCTGAACAACTTTTTTTGGAAAAATCTCTAAGCCGCGCGGTCACAATTTCTGCTAAAAATCTGACGTTCTGCAATTCACTTAAAAATGTTGGCAAACCGTTGCAAGTGATCCCCTGAAATGTTTTTCGGTGGAAACAGATGGGTTTTTATCATCGGATACAGAATTAGCCCTCGACGTCTGAACAACTTTTTTTGAAAAAATCCCTAAGCCGCGCGGTCACAATTTCTGCTAAAAATCTGACGTTCTGCAATTCCCTCAAAAATGTTGGCAAAGTGTTGCAAACGATCCCCTGAAAGGTTTTTCGGTGGAAACAGATGGTTTTTTATCATTGGAAACAGAATTAGCCCTTGACATCTGATCAACTTTTTTTGAAAAAATCCCTAAGCCGCGCGGTCACAATTTCTGCTAAAAATCTGACGTTCTGCAATTCACTCAAAAATGTTGGCAAACTGTTGCAAGTGATCCCCTGAAATGTTTTTCGGTGGAAACAGATGGGTTTTTATTATCGGAAACAGAATTAGTCCTCGAGGTCTGGACAACTTTTTTTGAAAAAATCCCTAAGCCGCGCGGTCACAATTTCTGCTAAAAATCTGACGTTCTGCAATTCACTCAAAAATGTTGGCAAAGTGTTGCAAGTGATCCCCTGAAATGTTTTTCGGTGGAAACAGATGGGTTTTTATAATCGGAAACAGAATTAGCCCTCGACGTCTGAAAAACTTTTTTTGAAAAAATCCCTAAGCCGCGCGGTCACAATTTCTGCTAAAAATCTGAGGTTCTGCAATTCACTCAAAAATGTTGGCAAACTGTTGCAAATGATCCCCTGAAAGGTTTTTCTGTGGAAACAGATGGGTTTTTATCATCGGAAACAGAATTAGCCCTCGACGTCTGAACAACTTTTTTTGGAAAAATCTCTAAGCCGCGCGGTCACAATTTCTGCTAAAAATCTGACGTTCTGCAATTCACTTAAAAATGTTGGCAAACCGTTGCAAGTGATCCCCTGAAATGTTTTTCGGTGGAAACAGATGGGTTTTTATCATCGGATACAGAATTAGCCCTCGACGTCTGAACAACTTTTTTTGAAAAAATCCCTAAGCCGCGCGGTCACAATTTCTGCTAAAAATCTGACGTTCTGCAATTCCCTCAAAAATGTTGGCAAAGTGTTGCAAGTGATCCCCTGAAATGTTTTTTGGTGGAAACAGATGGGTTTTTATCATCGGAAACAGAATTAGCCCTCAACGTCTGAACAATTTTTTGTGAAAAAACCCTAAGCCGCGCAGTCACAATTTCTGCTAAAAATCTGACGTTCTGCAATTCACTCAAAAATGGTGCCAAACTGTTGCAAACGATCCCCTGAAAGGTTTTTCGGTGGAAACAGATTTTTTTTTATCATTGGAAACAGAATTAGCCCTTGACATCTGATCAACTTTTTTTGAAAAAATCCCTAAGCCGCGCGGTCACAATTTCTGCTAAAAATCTGACGTTCTGCAATTCACTCAAAAATGTTGGCAAACTGTTGCAAGTGATCCCCTGAAATGTTTTTCGGTGGAAACAGATGGGTTTTTATTATCGGAAACAGAATTAGTCCTCGAGGTCTGGACAACTTTTTTTGAAAAAATCCCTAAGCCGCGCGGTCACAATTTCTGCTAAAAATCTGACGTTCTGCAATTCACTCAAAAATGTTGGCAAAGTGTTGCAAGTGATCCCCTGAAATGTTTTTCGGTGGAAACAGATGGGTTTTTATAATCGGAAACAGAATTAGCCCTCGACGTCTGAACAACTTTTTTTGAAAAAATCCCTAAGCCGCGCGGTCACAATTTCTGCTAAAAATCTGACGTTCTGCAATTCACTCAAAAATGTTGGCAAACTGTTGCAAGTGATCCCCTGAAATGTTTTTCGGTGGAAACAGATGGGTTTTTATCATCGGAAACAGAATGAGCCCTCGACGTCTGAACAACTTTTTTTGAAAAAATCCCTAAGCCGCGCGGTCACAATTTCTGCTAAAAATCTGACGTTCTGCAGTTCACTCAAAAATGGTCCCAAACTGTTGCAAATGATCCCCTGAAAGGTTTTTCTGTGGAAACAGATGGGTTTTTATCATCGGAAACAGAATTAGCCCTCGACGTCTGAACAACTTTTTTTGAAAAAATCCCTAAGCCGCGCGGTCACAATTTCTGCTAAAAATCTGACGTTCTGCAATTCACTCAAAAATGTTGGCAAACTGTTGCAAGTGATCCCCTGAAATGTTTTTCGGTGGAAACAGATGGGTTTTTATTATCGGAAACAGAATTAGTCCTCGAGGTCTGGACAACTTTTTTTGAAAAAATCCCTAAGCCGCGCGGTCACAATTTCTGCTAAAAATCTGACGTTCTGCAATTCACTCAAAAATGTTGGCAAAGTGTTGCAAGTGATCCCCTGAAATGTTTTTCGGTGGAAACAGATGGGTTTTTATAATCGGAAACAGAATTAGCCCTCGACGTCTGAACAACATTTTTTGAAAAAATCCCTAAGCCGCGTGGTCACAATTTCTGCTAAAAATCTGACGTTCTGCAATTCACTCAAAAATGTTGGCAAACTGTTGCAAGTGATCCCCTGAAATGTTTTTCGGTGGAAACAGATGGGTTTTTATCATCGGAAACAGAATTAGCCCTCGAGGTCTGGACAACTTTTTTTGAAAAAATCCCTAAGCCGCGCAGTCACAATTTCTGCTAAAAATCTGACGTTCTGCAATTCACTCAAAAATGTTGGCAAACTGTTGCAAGTGATCCCCTGAAATGTTTTACGGTGGAAACAGATGGGTTTTTATCATTGGAAACAGAATTAGCCCATGTCGTCTGAACAACTTTTTTTGAAAAAATCCCTTAGCCGCGCGGTCACAATTTCTGCTAAAAATCTGACGTTCTGCAATTCACTCAAAAATGTTGGCAAACTGTTGCAAGTGATCCCCTGAAATGTTTTTCGGTGGAAACAGATGGGTTTTTATCATCGGAAACAGAATTAGCCCTCGACGTCTGAACAACTTTTTTTGAAAAAATCCCTAAGCCGCGCGGTCACAATTTCTGCTAAAAATCTGACGTTCTGCAATTCCCTCAAAAATGTTGGCAAAGTGTTGCAAGTGATCCCCTGAAATGTTTTTCGGTGGAAACAGATGGGTTTTTATCATCGGAAACAGAATTAGCCCTCGACGTCTGAACAACTTTTTTTGAAAAAATCCCTAAGCCGCGCGGTCACAATTTCTGCTAAAAATCTGACGTTCTGCAGTTCACTCAAAAATGGTCCCAAACTGTTGCAAATGATCCCCTGAAAGGTTTTTCTGTGGAAACAGATGGGTTTTTATCATCGGAAACAGAATTAGCCCTCGACGTCTGAACAACTTTTTTTGAAAAAATCCCTAAGCCGCGCGGTCACAATTTCTGCTAAAAATCTGACGTTCTGCAATTCACTTAAAAATGTTGGCAAACCGTTGCAAGTGATCCCCTGAAATGTTTTTCGGTGGAAACAGATGGGTTTTTATCATCGGATACAGAATTAGCCCTTGACGTCTGAACAACTTTTTTTGAAAAAATCCCTAAGCCGCGCGGTCACAATTTCTGCTAAAAATCTGACGTTCTGCAATTCACTCAAAAATGGTGCCAAACTGTTGCAAACGATCCCCTGAAAGGTTTTTCGGTGGAAACAGATGGGTTTTTATCATCGGAAACAGAATTAGCCCTCGACGTCTGAACAACTTTTTTTGAAAAAATCCCTAAGCCGCGCGGTCACAATTTCTGCTAAAAATCTGACGTTCTGCAATTCCCTCAAAAATGTTGGCAAAGTGTTGCAAGTGATCCCCTGAAATGTTTTTTGGTGGAAACAGATGGGTTTTTATCATCGGAAACAGAATTAGCCCTCAACGTCTGAACAATTTTTTGTGAAAAAACCCTCAGCCGCGCGGTCACAATTTGAGGAAAAATCTGACGTTCTGCAATTCACTCAAAAATGGTGCCAAACTGTTGCAAACGATCCCCTGAAAGGTTTTTCGGTGGAAACAGATGGTTTTTTATCATTGGAAACAGAATTAGCCCTTGACATCTGATCAACTTTTTTTGAAAAAATCCCTAAGCCGCGCGGTCACAATTTCTGCTAAAAATCTGACGTTCTGCAATTCACTCAAAAATGTTGGCAAACTGTTGCAAGTGATCCCCTGAAATGTTTTTCGGTGGAAACAGATGGGTTTTTATTATCGGAAACAGAATTAGTCCTCGAGGTATGGACAACTTTTTTTGAAAAAATCCCTAAGCCGCGCGGTCACAATTTCTGCTAAAAATCTGACGTTCTGCAATTCACTCAAAAATGTTGGCAAAGTGTTGCAAGTGATCCCCTGAAATGTTTTTCGGTAGAAACAGATGGGTTTTTATAATCGGAAACAGAATTAGCCCTCGACGTCTGAACAACTTTTTTTGAAAAAATCCCTAAGCCGCGCGGTCACAATTTCTGCTAAAAATCTGACGTTCTGCAATTCACTCAAAAATGTTGGCAAACTGTTGCAAGTGATCCCCTGAAATGTTTTTCGGTGGAAACAGATGGGTTTTTATCATCGGAAACAGAATTAGCCCTCGACGTCTGAACAACTTTTTTTGAAAAAATCCCTAAGCCGCGCGGTCACAATTTCTGCTAAAAATCTGACGTTCTGCAATTCACTCAAAAATGTTGGCAAAGTGTTGCAAGTGATCCCCTGAAATGTTTTTCGGTGGAAACAGATGGGTTTTTATCATCGGAAACAGAATGAGCCCTCGATGTCTGAACAACTTTTTTTGAAAAAATCCCTAAGCCGCGCGGTCACAATTTCTGCTAAAAATCTGACGTTCTGCAGTTCACTCAAAAATGGTCCCAAACTGTTGCAAATGATCCCCTGAAAGGTTTTTCTGTGGAAACAGATGGGTTTTTATCATCGGAAACAGAATTAGCCCTCGACGTCTGAACAACTTTTTTTGAAAAAATCCCTAAGCCGCGCGGTCACAATTTCTGCTAAAAAATCTGACGTTCTGCAATTCACTTAAAAATGTTGGCAAACCGTTGCAAGTGATCCCCTGAAATGTTTTTCGGTGGAAACAGATGGGTTTTTATCATCGGATACATAATTAGCCCTCGACGTCTGAACAACTTTTTTTGAAAAAATCCCTAAGCCGCGCGGTCACAATTTCTGCTAAAAATCTGACGTTCTGCAATTCCCTCAAAAATGTTGGCAAACTGTTGCAAGTGATCCCCTGAAATGTTTTTCGGTGGAAACAGACGGGTTTTTATCATCGGAAACAGAATTAGCCCTCAACGTCTGAACAATTTTTTGTGAAAAAACCCTAAGCCGCGCGGTCACAATTTGAGGAAAAATCTGACGTTCTGCAATTCACTCAAAAATGGTGCCAAACTGTTGCAAACGATCCCCTGAAAGGTTTTTCGGTGGAAACAGATGGTTTTTTATCATTGGAAACAGAATTAGCCCTTGACATCTGATCAACTTTTTTTGAAAAAATCCCTTAGCCGCGCGGTCACAATTTCTGCTAAAAATCTGACGTTCTGCAATTCACTCAAAAATGTTGGCAAAGTGTTGCAAGTGATCCCCTGAAATGTTTTTCGGTGGAAACAGATGGGTTTTTATCATCGGAAACAGAATGAGCCCTCGACGTCTGAACAACTTTTTTTGAAAAAATCCCTAAGCCGCGTGGTCACAATTTCTGCTAAAAATCTGACGTTCTGCAATTCACTCAAAAATATTGGCAAAGTGTTGCAAGTGATCCCCTGAAATGTTTTTCGGTGGAAACAGATGGGTTTTTATCATAGGAAACAGAAATAGCCCTCAACGTCTGAACAATTTTTTGTGAAAAAACCCTAAGCCGCGCGGTCACAATTTGAGGAAAAATCTGACGTTCTGCAATTCACTCAAAAATGGTGCCAAACTGTTGCAAACGATCCCCTGAAAGGTTTTTCGGTGGAAACAGATGGTTTTTTATCATTGCAAACAGAATTAGTCCTTGACATATGATCAACTTTTTTTGAAAAAATCCCTAAGCCGCGCGGTCACAATTTCTGCTAAAAATCTGACGTTCTGCAATTCACTCAAAAATGTTGGCAAACTGTTGCAAGTGATCCCCTGAAATGTTTTTCGGTGGAAACAGATGGGTTTTTATTATCGGAAACAGAATTAGTCCTCGAGGTCTGGACAACTTTTTTTGAAAAAATCCCTAAGCCGCGCGGTCACAATTTCTGCTAAAAATCTGACGTTCTGCAATTCACTCAAAAATGTTGGCAAACTGTTGCAAGTGATCCCCTGAAATGTTTTTCGGTGGAAACAGATGGGTTTTTATCATCGGAAACAGAATTAGTCCTCGAGGTCTGGACAACTTTTTTTGAAAAAATCCCTAAGCCGCGCGGTCACAATTTCTGCTAAAAATCTGACGTTCTGCAATTCACTCAAAAATGTTGGCAAACTGTTGCAAGTGATCCCCTGAAATGTTTTTCGGTGGAAACAGATGGGTTTTTATTATCGGAAACAGAATTAGTCCTCGAGGTCTGGACAACTTTTTTTGAAAAAATCCCTAAGCCGCGCGGTCACAATTTCTGCTAAAAATCTGACGTTCTGCAATTCACTCAAAAATGTTGGCAAACTGTTGCAAGTGATCCCCTGAAATGTTTTTCGGTGGAAACAGATGGGTTTTTATCATCGGAAACAGAATTAGCCCTCGACGTCTGAACAACTTTTTTTGAAAAAATCCCTAAGCCGCGCGGTCACAATTTCTGCTAAAAATCTGACGTTCTGCAATTCACTCAAAAATGTTGGCAAAGTGTTGCAAGTGATCCCCTGAAATGTTTTTCGGTGGAAACAGATGGGTTTTTATCATCGGAAACAGAATGAGCCCTCGACGTCTGAACAACTTTTTTTGAAAAAATCCCTAAGCCGCGCGGTCACAATTTCTGCTAAAAATCTGACGTTCTGCAGTTCACTCAAAAATGGTCCCAAACTGTTGCAAATGATCCCCTGAAAGGTTTTTCTGTGGAAACAGATGGGTTTTTATCATCGGAAACAGAATTAGCCCTCGACGTCTGAACAACTTTTTTTGAAAAAATCCCTAAGCCGCGCGGTCACAATTTCTGCTAAAAATCTGACGTTCTGCAATTCCCTCAAAAATGTTGGCAAACTGTTGCAAGTGATCCCCTGAAATGTTTTTCGGTGGAAACAGATGGGTTTTTATCATCGGAAACAGAATTAGCCCTCGACGTCTGAACAACTTTTTTTGAAAAAATCCCTAAGCCGCGCGGTCACAATTTCTGCTAAAAATCTGACGTTCTGCAGTTCACTCAAAAATGGTCCCAAACTGTTGCAAATGATCCCCTGAAAGGTTTTTCTGTGGAAACAGATGGGTTTTTATCATCGGAAACAGAATTAGCCCTCGACGTCTGAACAACTTTTTTTGAAAAAATCCCTAAGCCGCGCGGTCACAATTTCTGCTAAAAATCTGACGTTCTGCAATTCCCTCAAAAATGTTGGCAAACTGTTGCAAGTGATCCCCTGAAATGTTTTTCGGTGGAAACAGACGGGTTTTTATCATCGGAAACAGAATTAGCCCTCAACGTCTGAACAATTTTTTGTGAAAAAACCCTAAGCCGCGCGGTCACAATTTGAGGAAAAATCTGACGTTCTGCAATTCACTCAAAAATGGTGCCAAACTGTTGCAAACGATCCCCTGAAAGGTTTTGAGGTGGAAACAGATGGTTTTTTATCATTGGAAACAGAATTAGCCCTTGACATCTGATCAACTTTTTTTGAAAAAATCCCTAAGCCGCGAGGTCACAATTTCTGCTAAAAATCTGACGTTCTGCAATTCACTCAAAAATGTTGGCAAAGTGTTGCAAGTGATCCCCTGAAATGTTTTTCGGTGGAAACAGATGGGTTTTTATCATCGGAAACAGAATGAGCCCTCGACGTCTGAACAACTTTTTTTGAAAAAATCCCTAAGCCGCGTGGTCACAATTTCTGCTAAGAATCTGACGTTCTGCAATTCACTCAAAAATATTGGCAAAGTGTTGCAAGTGATCCCCTGAAATGTTTTTCGGTGGAAACAGATGGGTTTTTATCATCGGAAACAGAAATAGCCCTCAACGTCTGAACAATTTTTTGTGAAAAAACCCTAAGCCGCGCGGTCACAATTTGAGGAAAAATCTGACGTTCTGCAATTCACTCAAAAATGGTGCCAAACTGTGGCAAACGATCCCCTGAAAGGTTTTTCGGTGGAAACAGATGGTTTTTTATCATTGCAAACAGAATTAGCCCTTGACATCTGATCAACTTTTTTTGAAAAAATCCCTAAGCCGCGCGGTCACAATTTCTGCTAAAAATATGACGTTCTGCAATTCACTCAAAAATGTTGGCAAACTGTTGCAAGTGATCCCCTGAAATGTTTTTCGGTGGAAACAGATGGGTTTTTATTATCGGAAACAGAATTAGTCCTCGAGGTCTGGACAACTTTTTTTGAAAAAATCCCTAAGCCGCACGGTCACAATTTCTACTAAAAATCTGACGTTCTGCAATTCACTCAAAAATGTTGGCAAAGTGTTGCAAGTGATCCCCTGAAATGTTTTTCGGTGGAAACAGATGGGTTTTTATCATCGGAAACAGAATGAGCCCTCGACGTCTGAACAACTTTTTTTGAAAAAATCCCTAAGCCGCGCGGTCACAATTTCTGCTAAAAATCTGACGTTCTGCAGTTCACTCAAAAATGGTCCCAAACTGTTGCAAGTGATCCCCTGAAAGGTTTTTCTGTGGAAACAGATGGGTTTTTATCATCGGAAACAGAATTAGCCCTCGACGTCTGAACAACTTTTTTTGAAAAAATCCCTAAGCCGCGCGGTCACAATTTCTGCTAAAAATCTGACGTTCTGCAATTCACTTAAAAATGTTGGCAAACCGTTGCAAGTGATCCCCTGAAATGTTTTTCGGTGGAAACAGATGGGTTTTTATCATCGGATACAGAATTAGCCCTCGACGTCTGAACAACTTTTTTGAAAAAATCCCTAAGCCGCGCGGTCAAAATTTCTACTAAAAATCTGACGTTCTGCAATTCACTCAAAAATGGTGCCAAACTGTTGCAAACGATCCCCTGAAAGGTTTTTCGGTGGAAACAGATGGGTTTTTATCATCGGAAACAGAATTAGCCCTCGACGTCTGAACAACTTTTTTTGAAAAAATCCCTAAGCCGCGCGGTCACAATTTCTGCTAAAAATCTGACGTTCTGCAATTCCCTCAAAAATGTTGGCAAAGTGTTGCAAGTGATCCCCTGAAATGTTTTTCGGTGGAAACAGATGGGTTTTTATCATCGGAAACAGAATTAGCCCTCGACGTCTGAACAACTTTTTTTGAAAAAATCCCTAAGCCGCGCGGTCACAATTTCTGCTAAAAATCTGACGTTCTGCAATTCCCTCAAAAATGTTGGCAAACTGTTGCAAGTGATCCCCTGAAATGTTTTTCGGTGGAAACAGACGGGTTTTTATCATCGGAAACAGAATTAGCCCTCAACGTCTGAACAATTTTTTGTGAAAAAACCCTAAGCCGCGCGGTCACAATTTGAGGAAAAATCTGACGTTCTGCAATTCACTCAAAAATGGTGCCAAACTGTTGCAAACAATCCCCTGAAAGGTTTTTCGGTGGAAACAGATGGTTTTTTATCATTGGAAACAGAATTAGCCCTTGACATCTGATCATCTTATTTTGAAAAAAATCCCTAAGCCGCGCGGTCACAATTTCTGCTAAAAATCTGACGTTCTGCAATTCACTCAAAAATGTTGGCAAAGTGTTGCAAGTGATCCCCTGAAATGTTTTTCGGTGGAAACAGATGGGTTTTTATCATCGGAAACAGAATGAGCCCTCGACGTCTGAACAACTTTTTTTGAAAAAATCCCTAAGCCGCGTGGTCACAATTTCTGCTAAAAATCTGACGTTCTGCAATTCACTCAAAAATATTGGCAAAGTGTTGCAAGTGATCCCCTGAAATGTTTTTCGGTGGAAACAGATGGGTTTTTATCATCGGAAACAGAAATAGCCCTCAACGTCTGAACAATTTTTTGTGAAAAAACCCTAAGCCGCGCGGTCACAATTTGAGGAAAAATCTGACGTTCTGCAATTCACTCAAAAATGGTGCCAAACTGTGGCAAACAATCCCCTGAAAGGTTTTTCGGTGGAAACAGATGGTTTTTTATCATTGGAAACAGAATTAGCCCTTGACATCTGATCATCTTATTTTGAAAAAAATCCCTAAGCCGCGCGGTCACAATTTCTGCTAAAAATCTGACGTTCTGCAATTCACTCAAAAATGTTGGCAAAGTGTTGCAAGTGATCCCCTGAAATGTTTTTCGGTGGAAACAGATGGGTTTTTATCATCGGAAACAGAATGAGCCCTCGACGTCTGAACAACTTTTTTTGAAAAAATCCCTAAGCCGCGTGGTCACAATTTCTGCTAAAAATCTGACGTTCTGCAATTCACTCAAAAATGTTGGCAAAGTGTTGCAAGTGATCCCCTGAAATGTTTTTCGGTGGAAACAGATGGGTTTTTATCATCGGAAACAGAATTAGCCCTCGACGTCTGAACAACTTTTTTTGAAAAAATCCCTAAGCCGCGCGGTCACAATTTCTGCTAAAAATCTGACGTTCTGCAATTCACTTAAAAATGTTGGCAAACCGTTGCAAGTGATCCCCTGAAATGTTTTTCGGTGGAAACAGATGGGTTTTTATCATCGGATACAGAATTAGCCCTCGACGTCTGAACAACTTTTTTTGAAAAAATCCCTAAACCGCGCGGTCACAATTTCTACTAAAAATCTGACGTTCTGCAATTCACTCAAAAATGGTGCCAAACTGTTGCAAACGATCCCCTGAAAGGTTTTTCGGTGGAAACAGATGGTTTTTTATCATTGCAAACAGAATCAGCCCTTGACATCTGATCAACTTTTTTTGAAAAAATCCCTAAGCCGCGCGGTCACAATTTCTGCTAAAAATCTGACGTTCTGCAATTCACTCAAAAATGTTGGCAAACTGTTGCAAGTGATCCCCTGAAATGTTTTTCGGTGGAAACAGATGGGTTTTTATTATCGGAAACAGAATTAGTCCTCGAGGTCTGGACAACTTTTTTTGAAAAAATCCCTAAGCCGCGCGGTCACAATTTCTGCTAAAAATCTGACGTTCTGCAATTCACTCAAAAATGTTGGCAAAGTGTTGCAAGTGATCCCCTGAAATGTTTTTCGGTGGAAACAGATGGGTTTTTATCATCGGAAACAGAAATAGCCCTCAACGTCTGAACAATTTTTTGTGAAAAAACCCTAAGCCGCGCGGTCACAATTTGAGGAAAAATCTGACGTTCTGCAATTCACTCAAAAATGGTGCCAAACTGTTGCAAACGATCCCCTGAAAGGTTTTTCGGTGGAAACAGATGGTTTTTTATCATTGCAAACAGAATTAGCCCTTGACATCTGATCAACTTTTTTTGAAAAAATCCCTAAGCCGCGCGGTCACAATTTCTGCTAAAAATCTGACGTTCTGCAATTCACTCAAAAATGTTGGCAAACTGTTGCATGTGATCCCCTGAAATGTTTTTCGGTGGAAACAGATGGGTTTTTATTATCGGAAACAGAATTAGTCCTCGAGGTCTGGACAACTTTTTTTGAAAAAATCCCTAAGCCGCGCGGTCACAATTTCTGCTAAAAATCTGACGTTCTGCAATTCACTAAAAAATGTTGGCAAAGTGTTGCAAGTGATCCCCTGAAATGTTTTTCGGTGGAAACAGATGGGTTTTTATAATCGGAAACAGAATTAGCCCTCGACGTCTGAACAACTTTTTTTGAAAAAATCCCTAAGCCGCGCGGTCACAATTTCTGCTAAAAATCTGACGTTCTGCAATTCACTCAAAAATGTTGGCAAACTGTTGCAAGTGATCCCCTGAAATGTTTTTCGGTGGAAACAGATGGGTTTTTATCATCGGAAACAGAATTAGCCCTCGACGTCTGAACACTTTTTTTGAAAAAATCCCGAAGCCGCGCGGTCACAATTTCTGCTAAATATCTGACGTTCTGCAATTCACTCAAAAATGTTGGCAAACTGTTGCAAGTGATCCCCTGAAATGTTTTTCGGTGGGTGGAAACAGATGGGTTTTTATCATTGGAAACAGAATTAGCCCATGTCGTCTGAACAACTTTTTTTTGAAAAAATCCCTTAGCCGCGCGGTCACAATTTCTGCTAAAAATCTGACGTTCTGCAATTCACTCAAAAATGTTGGCAAACTGTTGCAAGTGATCCCCTGAAATGTTTTTCGGTGGAAACAGATGGGTTTTTATCATCGGAAACAGAATTAGCCCTCGACGTCTGAACAACTTTTTTTGAAAAAATCCCTAAGCCGCGCGGTCACAATTTCTGCTAAAAATCTGACGTTCTGCAATTCACTCAAAAATGTTGGCAAAGTGTTGCAAGTGATCCCCTGAAATGTTTTTCGGTGGAAACAGATGGGTTTTTATCATCGGAAACAGAATGAGCCCTCGACGTCTGAACAACTTTTTTTGAAAAAATCCGTAAGCCGCGCGGTCACAATTCCTGCTAAAAATCTGACGTTCTGCAGTTCACTCAAAAATGGTCCCAAACTGTTGCAAATGATCCCCTGAAAGGTTTTTCTGTGGAAACAGATGGGTTTTTATTATCGGAAACAGAATTAGTCCTCGAGGTCTGGACAACTTTTTTTGAAAAAATCCCTAAGCCGCGCGGTCACAATTTCTGCTAAAAATCTGACGTTCTGCAATTCACTCAAAAATGTTGGCAAAGTGTTGCAAGTGATCCCCTGAAATGTTTTTCGGTGGAAACAGATGGGTTTTTATCATCGGAAACAGAATTAGCCCTCGACGTCTGAACAACTTTTTTTGAAAAAATCCCTAAGCCGCGCGGTCACAATTTCTGCTAAAAATCTGACGTTCTGCAATTCACTTAAAAATGTTGGCAAACCGTTGCAAGTGATCCCCTGAAATGTTTTTCGGTGGAAACAGATGGGTTTTTATCATCGGATACAGAATTAGCCCTCGACGTCTGAACAACTTTTTTTGAAAAAATCCCTAAGCCGCGCGGTCACAATTTCTACTAAAAATCTGACGTTCTGCAATTCACTCAAAAATGGTGCCAAACTGTTGCAAACGATCCCCTGAAACGTTTTTCGGTGGAAACAGATGGGTTTTTATCATCGGAAACAGAATTAGCCCTCGACGTCTGAACAACTTTTTTTGAAAAAATCCCTAAGCCGCGCGGTCACAATTTCTGCTAAAAATCTGACGTTCTGCAATTCCCTCAAAAATGTTGGCAAAGTGTTGCAAGTGATCCCCTGAAATGTTTTTCGGTGGAAACAGATGGGTTTTTATCATCGGAAACAGAATGAGCCCTCGACGTCTGAACAACTTTTTTTGAAAAAATCCCTAAGCCGCGCGGTCACAATTTCTGCTAAAAATCTGACGTTCTGCAATTCACTCAAAAATGTTGGCAAAGTGTTGCAAGTGATCCCCTGAAATGTTTTTCGGTGGAAACAGCTGGGTTTTTATCATCGGAAACAGAATGAGCCCTCGACGTCTGAACAACTTTTTTTGAAAAAATCCCTAAGCCGCGTGGTCACAATTTCTGCTAAAAATCTGACGTTCTGCAATTCACTCAAAAATATTGGCAAAGTGTTGCAAGTGATCCCCTGAAATGTTTTTCGGTGGAAACAGATGGGTTTTTATCATCGGAAACAGAAATAGCCCTCAACGTCTGAACAATTTTTTGTGAAAAAACCCTAAGCCGCGCGGTCACAATTTGAGGAAAAATCTGACGTTCTGCAATTCACTCAAAAATGGTGCCAAACTGTTGCAAACGATCCCCTGAAAGGTTTTTCGGTGGAAACAGATGGTTTTTTATCATTGCAAACAGAATTAGCCCTTGACATCTGATCAACTTTTTTTGAAAAAATCCCTAAGCCGCGCGGTCACAATTTCTGCTAAAAATCTGACGTTCTGCAATTCACTCAAAAATGTTGGCAAACTGTTGCAAGTGATCCCCTGAAATGTTTTTCGGTGGAAACAGATGGGTTTTTATTATCGGAAACAGAATTAGTCCTCGAGGTCTGGACAACTTTTTTTGAAAAAATCCCTAAGCCGCGCGGTCACAATTTCTGCTAAAAATCTGACGTTCTGCAATTCACTCAAAAATGTTGGCAAAGTGTTGCAAGTGATCCCCTGAAATGTTTTTCGGTGGAAACAGATGGGTTTTTATCATCGGAAACAGAAATAGCCCTCAACGTCTGAACAATTTTTTGTGAAAAAACCCTAAGCCGCGCGGTCACAATTTGAGGAAAAATCTGACGTTCTGCAATTCACTCAAAAATGGTGCCAAACTGTTGCAAACGATCCCCTGAAAGGTTTTTCGGTGGAAACAGATGGTTTTTTATCATTCCAAACAGAATTAGCCCTTGACATCTGATCAACTTTTTTTGAAAAAATCCCTAAGCCGCGCGGTCACAATTTCTGCTAAAAATCTGACGTTCTGCAATTCACTCAAAAATGTTGGCAAACTGTTGCAAGTGATCCCCTGAAATGTTTTTCGGTGGAAACAGATGGGTTTTTATTATCGGAAACAGAATTAGTCCTCGAGGTCTGGACAACTTTTTTTGAAAAAATCCCTAAGCCGCGCGGTCACAATTTCTGCTAAAAATCTGACGTTCTGCAATTCACTAAAAAATGTTGGCAAAGTGTTGCAAGTGATCCCCTGAAATGTTTTTCGGTGGAAACAGATGGGCTTTTATAATCGGAAACAGAATTAGCCCTCGACGTCTGAACAACTTTTTTTGAAAAAATCCCTAAGCCGCGCGGTCACAATTTCTGCTAAAAATCTGACGTTCTGCAATTCACTCAAAAATGTTGGCAAACTGTTGCAAGTGATCCCCTGAAATGTTTTTCGGTGGAAACAGATGGGTTTTTATCATCGGAAACAGAATTAGCCCTCGACGTCTGAACAACTTTTTTTGAAAAAATCCCTAAGCCGCGCGGTCACAATTTCTACTAAAAATCTGACGTTCTGCAATTCACTCAAAAATGGTGCCAAACTGTTGCAAACGATCCCCTGAAACGTTTTTCGGTGGAAACAGATGGGTTTTTATCATCGGAAACAGAATTAGCCCTCGACGTCTGAACAACTTTTTTTGAAAAAATCCCTAAGCCGCGCGGTCACAATTTCTGCTAAAAATCTGACGTTCTGCAATTCCCTCAAAAATGTTGGCAAAGTGTTGCAAGTGATCCCCTGAAATGTTTTTCGGTGGAAACAGATGGGTTTTTATCATCGGAAACAGAATGAGCCCTCGACGTCTGAACAACTTTTTTTGAAAAAATCCCTAAGCCGCGCGGTCACAATTTCTGCTAAAAATCTGACGTTCTGCAATTCACTCAAAAATGTTGGCAAAGTGTTGCAAGTGATCCCCTGAAATGTTTTTCGGTGGAAACAGCTGGGTTTTTATCATCGGAAACAGAATGAGCCCTCGACGTCTGAACAACTTTTTTTGAAAAAATCCCTAAGCCGCGTGGTCACAATTTCTGCTAAAAATCTGACGTTCTGCAATTCACTCAAAAATATTGGCAAAGTGTTGCAAGTGATCCCCTGAAATGTTTTTCGGTGGAAACAGATGGGTTTTTATCATCGGAAACAGAAATAGCCCTCAACGTCTGAACAATTTTTTGTGAAAAAACCCTAAGCCGCGCGGTCACAATTTGAGGAAAAATCTGACGTTCTGCAATTCACTCAAAAATGGTGCCAAACTGTTGCAAACGATCCCCTGAAAGGTTTTTCGGTGGAAACAGATGGTTTTTTATCATTGCAAACAGAATTAGCCCTTGACATCTGATCAACTTTTTTTGAAAAAATCCCTAAGCCGCGCGGTCACAATTTCTGCTAAAAATCTGACGTTCTGCAATTCACTCAAAAATGTTGGCAAACTGTTGCAAGTGATCCCCTGAAATGTTTTTCGGTGGAAACAGATGGGTTTTTATTATCGGAAACAGAATTAGTCCTCGAGGTCTGGACAACTTTTTTTGAAAAAATCCCTAAGCCGCGCGGTCACAATTTCTGCTAAAAATCTGACGTTCTGCAATTCACTCAAAAATGTTGGCAAAGTGTTGCAAGTGATCCCCTGAAATGTTTTTCGGTGGAAACAGATGGGTTTTTATCATCGGAAACAGAAATAGCCCTCAACGTCTGAACAATTTTTTGTGAAAAAACCCTAAGCCGCGCGGTCACAATTTGAGGAAAAATCTGACGTTCTGCAATTCACTCAAAAATGGTGCCAAACTGTTGCAAACGATCCCCTGAAAGGTTTTTCGGTGGAAACAGATGGTTTTTTATCATTCCAAACAGAATTAGCCCTTGACATCTGATCAACTTTTTTTGAAAAAATCCCTAAGCCGCGCGGTCACAATTTCTGCTAAAAATCTGACGTTCTGCAATTCACTCAAAAATGTTGGCAAACTGTTGCAAGTGATCCCCTGAAATGTTTTTCGGTGGAAACAGATGGGTTTTTATTATCGGAAACAGAATTAGTCCTCGAGGTCTGGACAACTTTTTTTGAAAAAATCCCTAAGCCGCGCGGTCACAATTTCTGCTAAAAATCTGACGTTCTGCAATTCACTAAAAAATGTTGGCAAAGTGTTGCAAGTGATCCCCTGAAATGTTTTTCGGTGGAAACAGATGGGCTTTTATAATCGGAAACAGAATTAGCCCTCGACGTCTGAACAACTTTTTTTGAAAAAATCCCTAAGCCGCGCGGTCACAATTTCTGCTAAAAATCTGACGTTCTGCAATTCACTCAAAAATGTTGGCAAACTGTTGCAAGTGATCCCCTGAAATGTTTTTCGGTGGAAACAGATGGGTTTTTATCATCGGAAACAGAATTAGCCCTTGACATCTGATCAACTTTTTTTGAAAAAATCCCTAAGCCGCGCGGTCACAATTTCTGCTAAAAATCTGACGTTCTGCAATTCACTCAAAAATGTTGGCAAACTGTTGCAAGTGATCCCCTGAAATGTTTTTCGGTGGAAACAGATGGGTTTTTATTATCGGAAACAGAATTAGTCCTCGAGGTCTGGACAACTTTTTTTGAAAAAATCCCTAAGCCGCGCGGTCACAATTTCTGCTAAAAATCTGACGTTCTGCAATTCACTCAAAAATGTTGGCAAAGTGTTGCAAGTGATCCCCTGAAATGTTTTTCGGTGGAAACAGATGGGTTTTTATCATCGGAAACAGAAATAGCCCTCAACGTCTGAACAATTTTTTGTGAAAAAACCCTAAGCCGCGCGGTCACAATTTGAGGAAAAATCTGACGTTCTGCAATTCACTCAAAAATGGTGCCAAACTGTTGCAAACGATCCCCTGAAAGGTTTTTCGGTGGAAACAGATGGTTTTTTATCATTCCAAACAGAATTAGCCCTTGACATCTGATCAACTTTTTTTGAAAAAATCCCTAAGCCGCGCGGTCACAATTTCTGCTAAAAATCTGACGTTCTGCAATTCACTCAAAAATGTTGGCAAACTGTTGCAAGTGATCCCCTGAAATGTTTTTCGGTGGAAACAGATGGGTTTCTATTATCGGAAACAGAATTAGTCCTCGAGGTCTGGACAACTTTTTTTGAAAAAATCCCTAAGCCGCGCGGTCACAATTTCTGCTAAAAATCTGACGTTCTGCAATTCACTAAAAAATGTTGGCAAAGTGTTGCAAGTGATCCCCTGAAATGTTTTTCGGTGGAAACAGATGGGCTTTTATAATCGGAAACAGAATTAGCCCTCGACGTCTGAACAACTTTTTTTGAAAAAATCCCTAAGCCGCGCGGTCACAATTTCTGCTAAAAATCTGACGTTCTGCAATTCACTCAAAAATGTTGGCAAACTGTTGCAAGTGATCCCCTGAAATGTTTTTCGGTGGAAACAGATGGGTTTTTATCATCGGAAACAGAATTAGCCCTCGACGTCTGAACAACTTTTTTTGAAAAAATCCCTAAGCCGCGCGGTCACAATTTCTGCTAAAAATCTGACGTTCTGCAATTCACTCAAAAATGTTGGCAAAGTGTTGCAAGTGATCCCCTGAAATGTTTTTCGGTGGAAACAGATGGGTTTTTATCATCGGAAACAGAATGAGCCCTCGACGTCTGAACAACTTTTTTTGAAAAAATCCGTAAGCCGCGCGGTCACAATTCCTGCTAAAAATCTGACGTTCTGCAGTTCACTCAAAAATGGTCCCAAACTGTTGCAAATGATCCCCTGAAAGGTTTTTCTGTGGAAACAGATGGGTTTTTATCATCGGAAACAGAATTAGCCCTCGACGTCTGAACAACTTTTTTTGAAAAAATCCCTAAGCCGCGCGGTCACAATTTCTGCTAAAAATCTGACGTTCTGCAATTCACTCAAAAATGTTGGCAAAGTGTTGCAAGTGATCCCCTGAAATGTTTTTCGGTGGAAACAGATGGGTTTTTATCATCGGAAACAGAATGAGCCCTCGACGTCTGAACAACTTTTTTTGAAAAAATCCCTAAGCCGCGTGGTCACAATTTCTGCTAAAAATCTGACGTTCTGCAATTCACTCAAAAATATTGGCAAAGTGTTGCAAGTGATCCCCTGAAATGTTTTTCGGTGGAAACAGATGGGTTTTTATCATCGGAAACAGAAATAGCCCTCAACGTCTGAACAATTTTTTGTGAAAAAACCCTAAGCCGCGCGGTCACAATTTGAGGAAAAATCTGACGTTCTGCAATTCACTCAAAAATGGTGCCAAACTGTGGCAAACAATCCCCTGAAAGGTTTTTCGGTGGAAACAGATGGTTTTTTATCATTGGAAACAGAATTAGCCCTTGACATCTGATCATCTTATTTTGAAAAAAATCCCTAAGCCGCGCGGTCACAATTTCTGCTAAAAATCTGACGTTCTGCAATTCACTCAAAAATGTTGGCAAAGTGTTGCAAGTGATCCCCTGAAATGTTTTTCGGTGGAAACAGATGGGTTTTTATCATCGGAAACAGAATGAGCCCTCGACGTCTGAACAACTTTTTTTGAAAAAATCCCTAAGCCGCGTGGTCACAATTTCTGCTAAAAATCTGACGTTCTGCAATTCACTCAAAAATGTTGGCAAAGTGTTGCAAGTGATCCCCTGAAATGTTTTTCGGTGGAAACAGATGGGTTTTTATCATCGGAAACAGAATTAGCCCTCGACGTCTGAACAACTTTTTTTGAAAAAATCCCTAAGCCGCGCGGTCACAATTTCTGCTAAAAATCTGACGTTCTGCAATTCACTTAAAAATGTTGGCAAACCGTTGCAAGTGATCCCCTGAAATGTTTTTCGGTGGAAACAGATGGGTTTTTATCATCGGATACAGAATTAGCCCTCGACGTCTGAACAACTTTTTTTGAAAAAATCCCTAAACCGCGCGGTCACAATTTCTACTAAAAATCTGACGTTCTGCAATTCACTCAAAAATGGTGCCAAACTGTTGCAAACGATCCCCTGAAAGGTTTTTCGGTGGAAACAGATGGTTTTTTATCATTGCAAACAGAATCAGCCCTTGACATCTGATCAACTTTTTTTGAAAAAATCCCTAAGCCGCGCGGTCACAATTTCTGCTAAAAATCTGACGTTCTGCAATTCACTCAAAAATGTTGGCAAACTGTTGCAAGTGATCCCCTGAAATGTTTTTCGGTGGAAACAGATGGGTTTTTATTATCGGAAACAGAATTAGTCCTCGAGGTCTGGACAACTTTTTTTGAAAAAATCCCTAAGCCGCGCGGTCACAATTTCTGCTAAAAATCTGACGTTCTGCAATTCACTCAAAAATGTTGGCAAAGTGTTGCAAGTGATCCCCTGAAATGTTTTTCGGTGGAAACAGATGGGTTTTTATCATCGGAAACAGAAATAGCCCTCAACGTCTGAACAATTTTTTGTGAAAAAACCCTAAGCCGCGCGGTCACAATTTGAGGAAAAATCTGACGTTCTGCAATTCACTCAAAAATGGTGCCAAACTGTTGCAAACGATCCCCTGAAAGGTTTTTCGGTGGAAACAGATGGTTTTTTATCATTGCAAACAGAATTAGACCTTGACATCTGATCAACTTTTTTTGAAAAAATCCCTAAGCCGCGCGGTCACAATTTCTGCTAAAAATCTGACGTTCTGCAATTCACTCAAAAATGTTGGCAAACTGTTGCATGTGATCCCCTGAAATGTTTTTCGGTGGAAACAGATGGGTTTTTATTATCGGAAACAGAATTAGTCCTCGAGGTCTGGACAACTTTTTTTGAAAAAATCCCTAAGCCGCGCGGTCACAATTTCTGCTAAAAATCTGACGTTCTGCAATTCACTAAAAAATGTTGGCAAAGTGTTGCAAGTGATCCCCTGAAATGTTTTTCGGTGGAAACAGATGGGTTTTTATAATCGGAAACAGAATTAGCCCTCGACGTCTGAACAACTTTTTTTGAAAAAATCCCTAAGCCGCGCGGTCACAATTTCTGCTAAAAATCTGACGTTCTGCAATTCACTCAAAAATGTTGGCAAACTGTTGCAAGTGATCCCCTGAAATGTTTTTCGGTGGAAACAGATGGGTTTTTATCATCGGAAACAGAATTAGCCCTCGACGTCTGAACAACTTTTTTTGAAAAAATCCCGAAGCCGCGCGGTCACAATTTCTGCTAAATATCTGACGTTCTGCAATTCACTCAAAAATGTTGGCAAACTGTTGCAAGTGATCCCCTGAAATGTTTTTCGGTGGGTGGAAACAGATGGGTTTTTATCATTGGAAACAGAATTAGCCCATGTCGTCTGAACAACTTTTTTTGAAAAAATCCCTTAGCCGCGCGGTCACAATTTCTGCTAAAAATCTGACGTTCTGCAATTCACTCAAAAATGTTGGCAAACTGTTGCAAGTGATCCCCTGAAATGTTTTTCGGTGGAAACAGATGGGTTTTTATCATCGGAAACAGAATTAGCCCTCGACGTCTGAACAACTTTTTTTGAAAAAATCCCTACGCCGCGCGGTCACAATTTCTGCTAAAAATCTGACGTTCTGCAATTCACTCAAAAATGTTGGCAAAGTGTTGCAAGTGATCCCCTGAAATGTTTTTCGGTGGAAACAGATGGGTTTTTATCATCGGAAACAGAATGAGCCCTCGACGTCTGAACAACTTTTTTTGAAAAAATCCGTAAGCCGCGCGGTCACAATTCCTGCTAAAAATCTGACGTTCTGCAGTTCACTCAAAAATGGTCCCAAACTGTTGCAAATGATCCCCTGAAAGGTTTTTCTGTGGAAACAGATGGGTTTTTATTATCGGAAACAGAATTAGTCCTCGAGGTCTGGACAACTTTTTTTGAAAAAATCCCTAAGCCGCGCGGTCACAATTTCTGCAAAAAATCTGACGTTCTGCAATTCACTCAAAAATGTTGGCAAAGTGTTGCAAGTGATCCCCTGAAATGTTTTTCGGTGGAAACAGATGGGTTTTTATCATCGGAAACAGAATTAGCCCTCGACGTCTGAACAACTTTTTTTGAAAAAATCCCTAAGCCGCGCGGTCACAATTTCTGCTAAAAATCTGACGTTCTGCAATTCACTTAAAAATGTTGGCAAACCGTTGCAAGTGATCCCCTGAAATGTTTTTCGGTGGAAACAGATGGGTTTTTATCATCGGATACAGAATTAGCCCTCGACGTCTGAACAACTTTTTTTGAAAAAATCCCTAAGCCGCGCGGTCACAATTTCTACTAAAAATCTGACGTTCTGCAATTCACTCAAAAATGGTGCCAAACTGTTGCAAACGATCCCCTGAAACGTTTTTCGGTGGAAACAGATGGGTTTTTATCATCGGAAACAGAATTAGCCCTCGACGTCTGAACAACTTTTTTTGAAAAAATCCCTAAGCCGCGCGGTCACAATTTCTGCTAAAAATCTGACGTTCTGCAATTCCCTCAAAAATGTTGGCAAAGTGTTGCAAGTGATCCCCTGAAATGTTTTTCGGTGGAAACAGATGGGTTTTTATCATCGGAAACAGAATGAGCCCTCGACGTCTGAACAACTTTTTTTGAAAAAATCCCTAAGCCGCGCGGTCACAATTTCTGCTAAAAATCTGACGTTCTGCAATTCACTCAAAAATGTTGGCAAAGTGTTGCAAGTGATCCCCTGAAATGTTTTTCGGTGGAAACAGCTGGGTTTTTATCATCGGAAACAGAATGAGCCCTCGACGTCTGAACAACTTTTTTTGAAAAAATCCCTAAGCCGCGTGGTCACAATTTCTGCTAAAAATCTGACGTTCTGCAATTCACTCAAAAATATTGGCAAAGTGTTGCAAGTGATCCCCTGAAATGTTTTTCGGTGGAAACAGATGGGTTTTTATCATCGGAAACAGAAATAGCCCTCAACGTCTGAACAATTTTTTGTGAAAAAACCCTAAGCCGCGCGGTCACAATTTGAGGAAAAATCTGACGTTCTGCAATTCACTCAAAAATGGTGCCAAACTGTTGCAAACGATCCCCTGAAAGGTTTTTCGGTGGAAACAGATGGTTTTTTATCATTGCAAACAGAATTAGCCCTTGACATCTGATCAACTTTTTTTGAAAAAATCCCTAAGCCGCGCGGTCACAATTTCTGCTAAAAATCTGACGTTCTGCAATTCACTCAAAAATGTTGGCAAACTGTTGCAAGTGATCCCCTGAAATGTTTTTCGGTGGAAACAGATGGGTTTTTATTATCGGAAACAGAATTAGTCCTCGAGGTCTGGACAACTTTTTTTGAAAAAATCCCTAAGCCGCGCGGTCACAATTTCTGCTAAAAATCTGACGTTCTGCAATTCACTCAAAAATGTTGGCAAAGTGTTGCAAGTGATCCCCTGAAATGTTTTTCGGTGGAAACAGATGGGTTTTTATCATCGGAAACAGAAATAGCCCTCAACGTCTGAACAATTTTTTGTGAAAAAACCCTAAGCCGCGCGGTCACAATTTGAGGAAAAATCTGACGTTCTGCAATTCACTCAAAAATGGTGCCAAACTGTTGCAAACGATCCCCTGAAAGGTTTTTCGGTGGAAACAGATGGTTTTTTATCATTCCAAACAGAATTAGCCCTTGACATCTGATCAACTTTTTTTGAAAAAATCCCTAAGCCGCGCGGTCACAATTTCTGCTAAAAATCTGACGTTCTGCAATTCACTCAAAAATGTTGGCAAACTGTTGCAAGTGATCCCCTGAAATGTTTTTCGGTGGAAACAGATGGGTTTTTATTATCGGAAACAGAATTAGTCCTCGAGGTCTGGACAACTTTTTTTGAAAAAATCCCTAAGCCGCGCGGTCACAATTTCTGCTAAAAATCTGACGTTCTGCAATTCACTAAAAAATGTTGGCAAAGTGTTGCAAGTGATCCCCTGAAATGTTTTTCGGTGGAAACAGATGGGCTTTTATAATCGGAAACAGAATTAGCCCTCGACGTCTGAACAACTTTTTTTGAAAAAATCCCTAAGCCGCGCGGTCACAATTTCTGCTAAAAATCTGACGTTCTGCAATTCACTCAAAAATGTTGGCAAACTGTTGCAAGTGATCCCCTGAAATGTTTTTCGGTGGAAACAGATGGGTTTTTATCATCGGAAACAGAATTAGCCCTCGACGTCTGAACAACTTTTTTTGAAAAAATCCCTAAGCCGCGCGGTCACAATTTCTGCTAAAAATCTGACGTTCTGCAATTCACTCAAAAATGTTGGCAAAGTGTTGCAAGTGATCCCCTGAAATGTTTTTCGGTGGAAACAGATGGGTTTTTATCATCGGAAACAGAATGAGCCCTCGACGTCTGAACAACTTTTTTTGAAAAAATCCGTAAGCCGCGCGGTCACAATTCCTGCTAAAAATCTGACGTTCTGCAGTTCACTCAAAAATGGTCCCAAACTGTTGCAAATGATCCCCTGAAAGGTTTTTCTGTGGAAACAGATGGGTTTTTATCATCGGAAACAGAATTAGCCCTCGACGTCTGAACAACTTTTTTTGAAAAAATCCCTAAGCCGCGCGGTCACAATTTCTGCTAAAAATCTGACGTTCTGCAATTCCCTCAAAAATGTTGGCAAACTGTTGCAAGTGATCCCCTGAAATGTTTTTCGGTGGAAACAGATGGGTTTTTATCATCGGAAACAGAAATAGCCCTCAACGTCTGAACAATTTTTTGTGAAAAAACCCTAAGCCGCGCGGTCACAATTTGAGGAAAAATCTGACGTTCTGCAATTCACTCAAAAATGGTGCCAAACTGTTGCAAACGATCCCCTGAAATGTTTTTTGGTGGAAACAGATGGTTTTTTATCATTGCAAACAGAATTAGCCCTTGACATCTGATCAACTTTTTTTGAAAAAATCCCTAAGCCGCGCGGTCACAATTTCTGCTAAAAATCTGACGTTCTGCAATTCACTCAAAAATGTTGGCAAACTGTTGCAAGTGATCCCCTGAAATGTTTTTCGGTGGAAACAGATGGGTTTTTATTATCGGAAACAGAATTAGTCCTCGAGGTCTGGACAACTTTTTTTGAAAAAATCCCTAAGCCGCGCGGTCACAATTTCTGCTAAAAATCTGACGTTCTGCAATTCACTCAAAAATGTTGGCAAAGTGTTGCAAGTGATCCCCTGAAATGTTTTTCGGTGGAAACAGATGGGTTTTTATAATCGGAAACAGAATTAGCCCTGGACGTCTGAACAACTTTTTTTGAAAAAATCCCTAAGCCGCGCGGTCACAATTTCTGCTAAAAATCTGACGTTCTGCAATTCACTCAAAAATGTTAGTAAACTGTTGCAAGTGATCCCCTGAAATGTTTTTCGGTGGAAACAGAAGGGTTTTTATCATCGGAAACAGAATTAGCCCTCGACGTCTGAACAACTTTTTTTGAAAAAATCCCTAAGCCGCGCGGTCACAATTTCTGCTAAAAATCTGACGTTCTGCAATTCACTCAAAAATGTTGGCAAACTGTTGCAAGTGATCCCCTGAAATGTTTTTCGGTGGGTGGAAACAGATGGGTTTTTATCATTGGAAACAGAATTAGCCCATGTCGTCTGAACAACTTTTTTTGAAAAAATCCCTTAGCCGCGCGGTCACAATTTCTGCTAAAAATCTGACGTTCTGCAATTCACTCAAAAATCTTGGCAAACTGTTGCAAGTGATCCCCTGAAATGTTTTTCGGTGGAAACAGATGGGTTTTTATTATCGGAAACAGAATTAGTCCTCGAGGTCTGGACAACTTTTTTTGAAAAAATCCCTAAGCCGCGCGGTCACAATTTCTGCTAAAAATCTGACGTTCTGCAATTCACTAAAAAATGTTGGCAAAGTGTTGCAAGTGATCCCCTGAAATGTTTTTCGGTGGAAACAGATGGGCTTTTATAATCGGAAACAGAATTAGCCCTCGACGTCTGAACAACTTTTTTTGAAAAAATCCCTAAGCCGCGCGGTCACAATTTCTGCTAAAAATCTGACGTTCTGCAATTCACTCAAAAATGTTGGCAAACTGTTGCAAGTGATCCCCTGAAATGTTTTTCGGTGGAAACAGATGGGTTTTTATCATCGGAAACAGAATTAGCCCTCGACGTCTGAACAACTTTTTTTGAAAAAATCCCTAAGCCGCGCGGTCACAATTTCTGCTAAAAATCTGACGTTCTGCAATTCACTCAAAAATGTTGGCAAAGTGTTGCAAGTGATCCCCTGAAATGTTTTTCGGTGGAAACAGATGGGTTTTTATCATCGGAAACAGAATGAGCCCTCGACGTCTGAACAACTTTTTTTGAAAAAATCCGTAAGCCGCGCGGTCACAATTCCTGCTAAAAATCTGACGTTCTGCAGTTCACTCAAAAATGGTCCCAAACTGTTGCAAATGATCCCCTGAAAGGTTTTTCTGTGGAAACAGATGGGTTTTTATCATCGGAAACAGAATTAGCCCTCGACGTCTGAACAACTTTTTTTGAAAAAATCCCTAAGCCGCGCGGTCACAATTTCTGCTAAAAATCTGACGTTCTGCAATTCCCTCAAAAATGTTGGCAAACTGTTGCAAGTGATCCCCTGAAATGTTTTTCGGTGGAAACAGATGGGTTTTTATCATCGGAAACAGAAATAGCCCTCAACGTCTGAACAATTTTTTGTGAAAAAACCCTAAGCCGCGCGGTCACAATTTGAGGAAAAATCTGACGTTCTGCAATTCACTCAAAAATGGTGCCAAACTGTTGCAAACGATCCCCTGAAATGTTTTTTGGTGGAAACAGATGGTTTTTTATCATTGCAAACAGAATTAGCCCTTGACATCTGATCAACTTTTTTTGAAAAAATCCCTAAGCCGCGCGGTCACAATTTCTGCTAAAAATCTGACGTTCTGCAATTCACTCAAAAATGTTGGCAAACTGTTGCAAGTGATCCCCTGAAATGTTTTTCGGTGGAAACAGATGGGTTTTTATTATCGGAAACAGAATTAGTCCTCGAGGTCTGGACAACTTTTTTTGAAAAAATCCCTAAGCCGCGCGGTCACAATTTCTGCTAAAAATCTGACGTTCTGCAATTCACTCAAAAATGTTGGCAAAGTGTTGCAAGTGATCCCCTGAAATGTTTTTCGGTGGAAACAGATGGGTTTTTATAATCGGAAACAGAATTAGCCCTGGACGTCTGAACAACTTTTTTTGAAAAAATCCCTAAGCCGCGCGGTCACAATTTCTGCTAAAAATCTGACGTTCTGCAATTCACTCAAAAATGTTAGTAAACTGTTGCAAGTGATCCCCTGAAATGTTTTTCGGTGGAAACAGATGGGTTTTTATCATCGGAAACAGAATTAGCCCTCGACGTCTGAACAACTTTTTTTGAAAAAATCCCTAAGCCGCGCGGTCACAATTTCTGCTAAAAATCTGACGTTCTGCAATTCACTCAAAAATGTTGGCAAACTGTTGCAAGTGATCCCCTGAAATGTTTTTCGGTGGGTGGAAACAGATGGGTTTTTATCATTGGAAACAGAATTAGCCCATGTCGTCTGAACAACTTTTTTTGAAAAAATCCCTTAGCCGCGCGGTCACAATTTCTGCTAAAAATCTGACGTTCTGCAATTCACTCAAAAATCTTGGCAAACTGTTGCAAGTGATCCCCTGAAATGTTTTTCGGTGGAAACAGATGGGTTTTTATCATCGGAAACAGAATTAGCCCTCGACGTCTGAACAACTTTTTTTGAAAAAATCCCTAAGCCGCGCGGTCACAATTTCTGCTAAAAATCTGACGTTCTGCAATTCACTCAAAAATGTTGGCAAAGTGTTGCAAGTGATCCCCTGAAATGTTTTTCGGTGGAAACAGCTGGGTTTTTATCATCGGAAACAGAATGAGCCCTCGACGTCTGAACAACTTTTTTTGAAAAAATCCCTAAGCCGCGTGGTCACAATTTCTGCTAAAAATCTGACGTTCTGCAATTCACTCAAAAATATTGGCAAAGTGTTGCAAGTGATCCCCTGAAATGTTTTTCGGTGGAAACAGATGGGTTTTTATCATCGGAAACAGAAATAGCCCTCAACGTCTGAACAATTTTTTGTGAAAAAACCCTAAGCCGCGCGGTCACAATTTGAGGAAAAATCTGACGTTCTGCAATTCACTCAAAAATGGTGCCAAACTGTTGCAAACGATCCCCTGAAAGGTTTTTCGGTGGAAACAGATGGTTTTTTATCATTGCAAACAGAATTAGCCCTTGACATCTGATCAACTTTTTTTGAAAAAATCCCTAAGCCGCGCGGTCACAATTTCTGCTAAAAATCTGACGTTCTGCAATTCACTCAAAAATGTTGGCAAACTGTTGCAAGTGATCCCCTGAAATGTTTTTCGGTGGAAACAGATGGGTTTTTATTATCGGAAACAGAATTAGTCCTCGAGGTCTGGACAACTTTTTTTGAAAAAATCCCTAAGCCGCGCGGTCACAATTTCTGCTAAAAATCTGACGTTCTGCAATTCACTCAAAAATGTTGGCAAAGTGTTGCAAGTGATCCCCTGAAATGTTTTTCGGTGGAAACAGATGGGTTTTTATCATCGGAAACAGAAATAGCCCTCAACGTCTGAACAATTTTTTGTGAAAAAACCCTAAGCCGCGCGGTCACAATTTGAGGAAAAATCTGACGTTCTGCAATTCACTCAAAAATGGTGCCAAACTGTTGCAAACGATCCCCTGAAAGGTTTTTCGGTGGAAACAGATGGTTTTTTATCATTCCAAACAGAATTAGCCCTTGACATCTGATCAACTTTTTTTGAAAAAATCCCTAAGCCGCGCGGTCACAATTTCTGCTAAAAATCTGACGTTCTGCAATTCACTCAAAAATGTTGGCAAACTGTTGCAAGTGATCCCCTGAAATGTTTTTCGGTGGAAACAGATGGGTTTTTATTATCGGAAACAGAATTAGTCCTCGAGGTCTGGACAACTTTTTTTGAAAAAATCCCTAAGCCGCGCGGTCACAATTTCTGCTAAAAATCTGACGTTCTGCAATTCACTAAAAAATGTTGGCAAAGTGTTGCAAGTGATCCCCTGAAATGTTTTTCGGTGGAAACAGATGGGCTTTTATAATCGGAAACAGAATTAGCCCTCGACGTCTGAACAACTTTTTTTGAAAAAATCCCTAAGCCGCGCGGTCACAATTTCTGCTAAAAATCTGACGTTCTGCAATTCACTCAAAAATGTTGGCAAACTGTTGCAAGTGATCCCCTGAAATGTTTTTCGGTGGAAACAGATGGGTTTTTATCATCGGAAACAGAATTAGCCCTCGACGTCTGAACAACTTTTTTTGAAAAAATCCCTAAGCCGCGCGGTCACAATTTCTGCTAAAAATCTGACGTTCTGCAATTCACTCAAAAATGTTGGCAAAGTGTTGCAAGTGATCCCCTGAAATGTTTTTCGGTGGAAACAGATGGGTTTTTATCATCGGAAACAGAATGAGCCCTCGACGTCTGAACAACTTTTTTTGAAAAAATCCGTAAGCCGCGCGGTCACAATTCCTGCTAAAAATCTGACGTTCTGCAGTTCACTCAAAAATGGTCCCAAACTGTTGCAAATGATCCCCTGAAAGGTTTTTCTGTGGAAACAGATGGGTTTCTATCATCGGAAACAGAATTAGCCCTCGACGTCTGAACAACTTTTTTTGAAAAAATCCCTAAGCCGCGCGGTCACAATTTCTGCTAAAAATCTGACGTTCTGCAATTCCCTCAAAAATGTTGGCAAACTGTTGCAAGTGATCCCCTGAAATGTTTTTCGGTGGAAACAGATGGGTTTTTATCATCGGAAACAGAAATAGCCCTCAACGTCTGAACAATTTTTTGTGAAAAAACCCTAAGCCGCGCGGTCACAATTTGAGGAAAAATCTGACGTTCTGCAATTCACTCAAAAATGGTGCCAAACTGTTGCAAACGATCCCCTGAAATGTTTTTTGGTGGAAACAGATGGTTTTTTATCATTGCAAACAGAATTAGCCCTTGACATCTGATCAACTTTTTTTGAAAAAATCCCTAAGCCGCGCGGTCACAATTTCTGCTAAAAATCTGACGTTCTGCAATTCACTCAAAAATGTTGGCAAACTGTTGCAAGTGATCCCCTGAAATGTTTTTCGGTGGAAACAGATGGGTTTTTATTATCGGAAACAGAATTAGTCCTCGAGGTCTGGACAACTTTTTTTGAAAAAATCCCTAAGCCGCGCGGTCACAATTTCTGCTAAAAATCTGACGTTCTGCAATTCACTCAAAAATGTTGGCAAAGTGTTGCAAGTGATCCCCTGAAATGTTTTTCGGTGGAAACAGATGGGTTTTTATAATCGGAAACAGAATTAGCCCTGGACGTCTGAACAACTTTTTTTGAAAAAATCCCTAAGCCGCGCGGTCACAATTTCTGCTAAAAATCTGACGTTCTGCAATTCACTCAAAAATGTTAGTAAACTGTTGCAAGTGATCCCCTGAAATGTTTTTCGGTGGAAACAGATGGGTTTTTATCATCGGAAACAGAATTAGCCCTCGACGTCTGAACAACTTTTTTTGAAAAAATCCCTAAGCCGCGCGGTCACAATTTCTGCTAAAAATCTGACGTTCTGCAATTCACTCAAAAATGTTGGCAAACTGTTGCAAGTGATCCCCTGAAATGTTTTTCGGTGGGTGGAAACAGATGGGTTTTTATCATTGGAAACAGAATTAGCCCATGTCGTCTGAACAACTTTTTTTGAAAAAATCCCTTAGCCGCGCGGTCACAATTTCTGCTAAAAATCTGACGTTCTGCAATTCACTCAAAAATCTTGGCAAACTGTTGCAAGTGATCCCCTGAAATGTTTTTCGGTGGAAACAGATGGGTTTTTATCATCGGAAACAGAATTAGCCCTCGACGTCTGAACAACTTTTTTTGAAAAAATCCCTAAGCCGCGCGGTCACAATTTCTGCTAAAAATCTGACGTTCTGCAATTCACTCAAAAATGTTGGCAAAGTGTTGCAAGTGATCCCCTGAAATGTTTTTCGGTGGAAACAGATGGGTTTTTATCATAGGAAACAGAATGAGCCCTCGACGTCTGAACAACTTTTTTTGAAAAAATCCCTAAGCCGCGCGGTCACAATTTCTGCTAAAAATCTGACGTTCTGCAGTTCACTCAAAAATGGTCCCAAACTGTTGCAAATGATCCCCTGAAAGGTTTTTCTGTGGAAACAGATGGGTTTTTATCATCGGAAACAGAATGAGCCCTCGACGTCTGAACAACTTTTTTTGAAAAAATCCCTAAACCGCGCGGTCACAATTTCTGCTAAAAATCTGACGTTCTGCAGTTCACTCAAAAATGGTCCCAAACTGTTGCAAATGATCCCCTGAAAGGTTTTTCTGTGGAAACAGGTGGGTTTTTATCATCGGAAACAGAATTAGCACTCGACGTCTGAACAACTTTTTTTGAAAAAATCCCTAAGCCGCGCGGTCACAATTTCTGCTAAAAATCTGACGTTCTGCAATTCCCTCAAAAATGTTGGCAAACTGTTGCAAGTGATCCCCTGAAATGTTTTTCGGTGGAAACAGACGGGTTTTTATCATCGGAAACAGAATTAGCCCTCAACGTCTGAACAATTTTTTGGGAAAAAACCCTAAGCCGCGCGGTCACAATTTGAGGAAAAATCTGACGTTCTGCAATTCACTCAAAAATGGTGCCAAACTGTTGCAAACGATCCCCTGAAAGGTTTTTCGGTGGAAACAGATGGTTTTTTATCATTGGAAACAGAATTAGCCCTTGACATCTGATCAACTTTTTTTGAAAAAATCCCTAAGCCGCGCGGTCACAATTTCTGCTAAAAATCTGACGTTCTGCAATTCACTCAAAAATGTTGGCAAAGTGTTGCAAGTGATCCCCTGAAATGTTTTTCGGTGGAAACAGATGGGTTTTTATCATCGGAAACAGAATGAGCCCTCGACGTCTGAACAACTTTTTTTGAAAAAATCCCTAAGCCGCGCGGTCACAATTTCTGCTAAAAATCTGACGTTCTGCAATTCACTCAAAAATGTTGGCAAAGTGTTGCAAGTGATCCCCTGAAATGTTTTTCGGTGGAAACAGATGGGTTTTTATAATCGGAAACAGAATTAGCCCTCGACGTCTGAACAAGTTTTTTTGAAAAAATCCCTAAGCCGCGCGGTCACAATTTCTGGTAAAAATCTGAGGTTCTGCAATTCACTCAAAAATGTTGGCAAACTGTTGCAAGTGATCCCCTGAAATGTTTTTCGGTGGAAACAGATGGGTTTTTATCATCGGAAACAGAATTAGCCCTCGACGTCTGAACAACTTTTTTTGAAAAAATCCCTAAGCCGCGCGGTCACAATTTCTGCTAAAAATCTGACGTTCTGCAATTCCCTCAAAAATGTTGGCAAAGTGTTGCAAGTGATCCCCTGAAATGTTTTTCGGTGGAAACAGATGGGTTTTTATCATCGGAAACAGAATTAGCCCTCGATGTCTGAACAACTTTTTTTGAAAAAATCCCTGAGCCGTGCGGTCACAATTTCTGCTAAAAATCTGACGTTCTGCAGTTCACTCAAAAATGGTCCCAAATTGTTGCAAATGATCCCCTGAAAGGTTTTTCTGTGGAAACAGATGGGTTTTTATCATCGGAAACAGAATTAGCCCTCGACGTCTGAACAACTTTTTTTGGAAAAATCTCTAAGCCGCGCGGTCACAATTTCTGCTAAAAATCTGACGTTCTGCAATTCACTTAAAAATATTGGCAAACCGTTGCAAGTGATCCCCTGAAATGTTTTTCGGTGGAAACAGATGGGTTTTTGTCATCGGATACAGAATTAGCCCTCGACGTCTGAACAACTTTTTTTGAAAAAATCCCTAAGCCGCGCGGTCACAATTTCTGCTAAAAATCTGACGTTCTGCAATTCCCTCAAAAATGTTGGCAAAGTGTTGCAAGTGATCCCCTGAAATGTTTTTTGGTGGAAACAGATGGGTTTTTATCATCGGAAACAGAATTAGCCCTCAACGTCTGAACAATTTTTTGTGAAAAAACCCTAAGCCGCGCGGTCACAATTTCTGCTAAAAATCTGACGTTCTGCAATTCACTCAAAAATGGTGCCAAACTGTTGCAAACGATCCCCTGAAAGGTTTTTCGGTGGAAACAGATGGTTTTTTATCATTGGAAACAGAATTAGCCCTTGACATCTGATCAACTTTTTTTGAAAAAATCCCTAAGCCGCGCGGTCACAATTTCTGCTAAAAATCTGACGTTCTGCAATTCACTCAAAAATGTTGGCAAACTGTTGCAAGTGATCCCCTGAAATGTTTTTCGGTGGAAACAGATGGGTTTTTATTATCGGAAACAGAATTAGTCCTCGAGGTCTGGACAACTTTTTTTGAAAAAATCCCTAAGCCGCGCGGTCACAATTTCTGCTAAAAATCTGACGTTCTGCAATTCACTCAAAAATGTTGGCAAAGTGTTGCAAGTGATCCCCTGAAATGTTTTTCGGTGGAAACAGATGGGTTTTTATAATCGGAAACAGAATTAGCCCTCGACGTCTGAACAACTTTTTTTGAAAAAATCCCTAAGCCGCGCGGTCACAATTTCTGCTAAAAATCTGACGTTCTGCAATTCACTCAAAAATGTTGGCAAACTGTTGCAAGTGATCCCCTGAAATGTTTTTCGGTGGAAACAGATGGGTTTTTATCATCGGAAACAGAATTAGCCCTCGACGTCTGAACAACTTTTTTTGAAAAAATCCCTAAGCCGCGCGGTCACAATTTCTGCTAAAAATCTGACGTTCTGCAATTCACTCAAAAATGTTGGCAAAGTGTTGCAAGTGATCCCCTGAAATGTTTTTCGGTGGAAACAGATGGGTTTTTATCATAGGAAACTGAATGAGCCCTCGACGTCTGAACAACTTTTTTTGAAAAAATCCCTAAGCCGCGCGGTCACAATTTCTGCTAAAAATCTGACGTTCTGCAGTTCACTCAAAAATGGTCCCAAACTGTTGCAAATGATCCCCTGAAAGGTTTTTCTGTGGAAACAGATGGGTTTTTATCATCGGAAACAGAATGAGCCCTCGACGTCTGAACAACTTTTTTTGAAAAAATCCCTAAACCGCGCGGTCACAATTTCTGCTAAAAATCTGACGTTCTGCAGTTCACTCAAAAATGGTCCCAAACTGTTGCAAATGATCCCCTGAAAGGTTTTTCTGTGGAAACAGGTGGGTTTTTATCATCGGAAACAGAATTAGCACTCGACGTCTGAACAACTTTTTTTGAAAAAATCCCTAAGCCGCGCGGTCACAATTTCTGCTAAAAATCTGACGTTCTGCAATTCCCTCAAAAATGTTGGCAAACTGTTGCAAGTGATCCCCTGAAATGTTTTTCGGTGGAAACAGACGGGTTTTTATCATCGGAAACAGAATTAGCCCTCAACGTCTGAACAATTTTTTGGGAAAAAACCCTAAGCCGCGCGGTCACAATTTGAGGAAAAATCTGACGTTCTGCAATTCACTCAAAAATGGTGCCAAACTGTTGCAAACGATCCCCTGAAAGGTTTTTCGGTGGAAACAGATGGTTTTTTATCATTGGAAACAGAATTAGCCCTTGACATCTGATCAACTTTTTTTGAAAAAATCCCTTAGCCGCGCGGTCACAATTTCTGCTAAAAATCTGACGTTCTGCAATTCACTCAAAAATGTTGGCAAACTGTTGCAAGTGATCCCCTGAAATGTTTTTCGGTGGAAACAGATGGGTTTTTATCATCGGAAACAGAATTAGCCCTCGACGTCTGAACAACTTTTTTTGAAAAAATCCCTAAGCCGCGCGGTCACAATTTCTGCTAAAAATCTGACGTTCTGCAATTCACTCAAAAATGTTGGCAAACTGTTGCAAGTGATCCCCTGAAATGTTTTTCGGTGGAAACAGATGGGTTTTTATCATCGGAAACAGAATTAGTCCTCGAGGTCTGGACAACTTTTTTTGAAAAAATCCCTAAGCCGCGCGGTCACAATTTCTGCTAAAAATCTGACGTTCTGCAATTCACTCAAAAATGTTGGCAAAGTGTTGCAAGTGATCCCCTGAAATGTTTTTCGGTGGAAACAGATGGGTTTTTATCATCGGAAACAGAATGAGCCCTCGACGTCTGAACAACTTTTTTTGAAAAAATCCCTAAGCCGCGCGGTCACAATTTCTGCTAAAAATCTGACGTTCTGCAGTTCACTCAAAAATGGTCCCAAACTGTTGCAAATGATCCCCTGAAAGGTTTTTCTGTGGAAACAGATGGGTTTTTATCATCGGAAACAGAATTAGCCCTCGACGTCTGAACAACTTTTTTTGAAAAAATCCCTAAGCCGCGCGGTCACAATTTCTGCTAAAAAATCTGACGTTCTGCAATTCACTTAAAAATGTTGGCAAACCGTTGCAAGTGATCCCCTGAAATGTTTTTCGGTGGAAACAGATGGGTTTTTATCATCGGATACAGAATTAGCCCTCGACGTCTGAACAACTTTTTTTGAAAAAATCCCTAAGCCGCGCGGTCACAATTTCTGCTAAAAATCTGACGTTCTGCAATTCCCTCAAAAATGTTGGCAAAGTGTTGCAAGTGATCCCCTGAAATGTTTTTCAGTGGAAACAGATGGGTTTTTATCATCGGAAACAGAATTAGCCCTCGACGTCTGAACAACTTTTTTTGAAAAAATCCCTAAGCCGCGCGGTCACAATTTCTGCTAAAAATCTGACGTTCTGCAATTCCCTCAAAAATGTTGGCAAACTGTTGCAAGTGATCCCCTGAAATGTTTTTCGGTGGAAACAGACGGGTTTTTATCATCGGAAACAGAATTAGCCCTCAACGTCTGAACAATTTTTTGTGAAAAAACCCTAAGCCGCGCGGTCACAATTTGAGGAAAAATCTGACGTTCTGCAATTCACTCAAAAATGGTGCCAAACTGTTGCAAAATATCCCCTGAAAGGTTTTTCGATGGAAAGAGATGGTTTTTTATCATTGGAAACAGAATTAGCCCTTGACATCTGATCAACTTTTTTGGAAAAAAACCCTAAGCCGCGCGGTCACAATTTCTGCTAAAAATCTGACGTTCTGCAATTCACTCAAAAATGTTGGCAAAGTGTTGCAAGTGATCCCCTGAAATGTTTTTCGGTGGAAACAGATGGGTTTTTATCATCGGAAACAGAATGAGCCCTCGACGTCTGAACAACTTTTTTTGAAAAAATCCCTAAGCCGCGCGGTCACAATTTCTGCTAAAAATTTGACGTTCTGCAATTCCCTCAAAAATGTTGGCAAAGTGTTGCAAGTGATCCCCTGAAATGTTTTTCAGTGGAAACAGATGGGTTTTTATCATCGGAAACAGAATTAGCCCTCGACGTCTGAACAACTTTTTTTGAAAAAATCCCTAAGCCGCGCGGTCACAATTTCTGCTAAAAATCTGACGTTCTGCAATTCCCTCAAAAATGTTGGCAAACTGTTGCAAGTGATCCCCTGAAATGTTTTTCGGTGGAAACAGACGGGTTTTTATCATCGGAAACAGAATTAGCCCTCAACGTCTGAACAATTTTTTGTGAAAAAACCCTAAGCCGCGCGGTCACAATTTGAGGAAAAATCTGACGTTCTGCAATTCACTCAAAAATGTTGGCAAACTGTTGCAAGTGATCCCCTGAAAGGTTTTTCGGTGGAAACAGATGGGTTTTTATCATCGGAAACAGAATTAGTCCTCGAGGTCTGGACAACTTTTTTTGAAAAAATCCCTAAGCCGCGCGGTCACAATTTCTGCTAAAAATCTGACGTTCTGCAATTCACTCAAAAATGTTGGCAAACCGTTGCAAGTGATCCCCTGAAATGTTTTTCGGTGGAAACAGATGGGTTTTTATCATCGGAAACAGAATTAGCCCTCGACGTCTGAACAACTTTTTTTGAAAAAATCCCTAAGCCGCGCGGTCACAATTTCTACTAAAAATCTGACGTTCTGCAATTCACTCAAAAATGGTGCCAAACTGTTGCAAACGATCCCCTGAAAGGTTTTTCGGTGGAAACAGATGGGTTTTTATCATCGGAAACAGAATTAGCCCTCGACGTCTGAACAACTTTTTTTGAAAAAATCCCTAAGCCGCGCGGTCACAATTTCTGCTAAAAATCTGACGTTCTGCAATTCCCTCAAAAATGTTGGCAAAGTGTTGCAAGTGATCCCCTGAAATATTTTTCGGTGGAAACAGATGGGTTTTTATCATCGGAAACAGAATGAGCCCTCGACGTCTGAACAACTTTTTTTGAAAAAATCCCTAAGCCGCGCGGTCACAATTTCTGCTAAAAATCTGACGTTCTGCAATTCACTCAAAAATGTTGGCAAAGTGCTGCAAGTGATCCCCTGAAATGTTTTTCGGTGGAAACAGCTGGGTTTTTATCATCGGAAACAGAATGAGCCCTCGACGTCTGAACAACTTTTTTTGAAAAAATCCCTAAGCCGCGTGGTCACAATTTCTGCTAAAAATCTGACGTTCTGCAATTCACTCAAAAATATTGGCAAAGTGTTGCAAGTGATCCCCTGAAATGTTTTTCGGTGGAAACAGATGGGTTTTTATCATCGGAAACAGAAATAGCCCTCAACGTCTGAACAATTTTTTGTGAAAAAACCCTAAGCCGCGCGGTCACAATTTGAGGAAAAATCTGACGTTCTGCAATTCACTCAAAAATGGTGCCAAACTGTTGCAAACGATCCCCTGAAAGGTTTTTCGGTGGAAACAGATGGTTTTTTATCATTGCAAACAGAATTAGCCCTTGACATCTGATCAACTTTTTTTGAAAAAATCCCTAAGCCGCGCGGTCACAATTTCTGCTAAAAATCTGACGTTCTGCAATTCACTCAAAAATGTTGGCAAACTGTTGCAAGTGATCCCCTGAAATGTTTTTCGGTGGAAACAGATGGGTTTTTATTATCGGAAACAGAATTAGTCCTCGAGGTCTGGACAACTTTTTTTGAAAAAATCCCTAAGCCGCGCGGTCACAATTTCTGCTAAAAATCTGACGTTCTGCAATTCACTCAAAAATGTTGGCAAAGTGTTGCAAGTGATCCCCTGAAATGTTTTTCGGTGGAAACAGATGGGTTTTTATAATCGGAAACAGAATTAGCCCTCGACGTCTGAACAACTTTTTTTGAAAAAATCCCTAAGCCGCGCGGTCACAATTTCTGCTAAAAATCTGACGTTCTGCAATTCACTCAAAAATGTTGGCAAACTGTTGCAAGTGATCCCCTGAAATGTTTTTCGGTGGAAACAGATGGGTTTTTATCATCGGAAACAGAATTAGCCCTCGACGTCTGAACAACTTTTTTTGAAAAAATCCCGAAGCCGCGCGGTCACAATTTCTGCTAAATATCTGACGTTCTGCAATTCACTCAAAAATGTTGGCAAACTGTTGCAAGTGATCCCCTGAAATGTTTTTCGGTGGGTGGAAACAGATGGGTTTTTATCATTGGAAACAGAATTAGCCCATGTCATGTGAACAACTTTTTTTGAAAAAATCCCTTAGCCGCGCGGTCACAATTTCTGCTAAAAATCTGACGTTCTGCAATTCACTCAAAAATGTTGGCAAACTGTTGCAAGTGATCCCCTGAAATGTTTTTCGGTGGAAACAGATGGGTTTTTATCATCGGAAACAGAATTAGCCCTCGACGTCTGAACAACTTTTTTTGAAAAAATCCCGAAGCCGCGCGGTCACAATTTCTGCTAAATATCTGACGTTCTGCAATTCACTCAAAAATGTTGGCAAACTGTTGCAAGTGATCCCCTGAAATGTTTTTCGGTGGGTGGAAACAGATGGGTTTTTATCATTGGAAACAGAATTAGCCCATGTCGTGTGAACAACTTTTTTTGAAAAAATCCCTTAGCCGCGCGGTCACAATTTCTGCTAAAAATCTGACGTTCTGCAATTCCCTCAAAAATGTTGGCAAACTGTTGCAAGTGATCCCCTGAAATGTTTTTCGGTGGAAACAGACGGGTTTTTATCATCGGAAACAGAATTAGCCCTCAACGCCTGAACAATTTTTTGTGAAAAAACCCTAAGCCGCGCGGTCACAATTTGAGGAAAAATCTGACGTTCTGCAATTCACTCAAAAATGGTGCCACACTGTTGCAAGTGATCCCCTGAAAGGTTTTTCTGTGGAAACAGATGGGTTTTTATCATCGGAAACAGAATTAGCCCTCGACGTCTGAACAACTTTTTTTGAAAAAATCCCTAAGCCGCGCGGTCACAATTTCTGCTAAAAATCTGACGTTCTGCAATTCACTTAAAAATGTTGGCAAACCGTTGCAAGTGATCCCCTGAAATGTTTTTCGGTGGAAACAGATGGGTTTTTATCATCGGATACAGAATTAGCCCTCGACGTCTGAACAACTTTTTTTGAAAAAATCCCTAAGCCGCGCGGTCACAATTTCTACTAAAAATCTGACGTTCTGCAATTCCCTCAAAAATGGTGCCAAACTGTTGCAAACGATCCCCTGAAAGGTTTTTCGGTGGAAACAGATGGGTTTTTATCATCGGAAACAGAATTAGCCCTCGACGTCTGAACAACTTTTTTGAAAAAATCCCTAAGCCGCGCGGTCACAATTTCTGCTAAAAATCTGACGTTCTGCAATTCCCTCAAAAATGTTGGCAAAGTGTTGCAAGTGATCCCCTGAAATGTTTTTCGGTGGAAACAGATGGGTTTTTATCATCGGAAACAGAATGAGCCCTCGACGTCTGAACAACTTTTTTTGAAAAAATCCCTAAGCCGCGCGGTCACAATTTCTGCTAAAAATCTGACGTTCTGCAGTTCACTCAAAAATGGTCCCAAACTGTTGCAAATGATCCCCTGAAAGGTTTTTCTGTGGAAACAGATGGGTTTTTATCATCGGAAACAGAATTAGCCCTCGACGTCTGAACAACTTTTTTTGAAAAAATCCCTAAGCCGCGCGGTCACAATTTCTGCTAAAAATCTGACGTTCTGCAATTCCCTCAAAAATGTTGGCAAAGTGTTGCAAGTGATCCCCTGAAATGTTTTTCAGTGGAAACAGATGGGTTTTTATCATCGGAAACAGAATTAGCCCTCGACGTCTGAACAACTTTTTTTGAAAAAATCCCTAAGCCGCGCGGTCACAATTTCTGCTAAAAATCTGACGTTCTGCAATTCCCTCAAAAATGTTGGCAAACTGTTGCAAGTGATCCCCTGAAATGTTTTTCGGTGGAAACAGACGGGTTTTTATCATCGGAAACAGAATTAGCCCTCAACGTCTGAACAATTTTTTGTGAAAAAACCCTAAGCCGCGCGGTCACAATTTGAGGAAAAATCTGACGTTCTGCAATTCACTCAAAAATGTTGGCAAACTGTTGCAAGTGATCCCCTGAAAGGTTTTTCGGTGGAAACAGATGGGTTTTTATCATCGGAAACAGAATTAGTCCTCGAGGTCTGGACAACTTTTTTTGAAAAAATCCCTAAGCCGCGCGGTCACAATTTCTGCTAAAAATCTGACGTTCTGCAATTCACTCAAAAATGTTGGCAAACCGTTGCAAGTGATCCCCTGAAATGTTTTTCGGTGGAAACAGATGGGTTTTTATCATCGGAAACAGAATTAGCCCTCGACGTCTGAACAACTTTTTTTGAAAAAATCCCTAAGCCGCGCGGTCACAATTTCTACTAAAAATCTGACGTTCTGCAATTCACTCAAAAATGGTGCCAAACTGTTGCAAACGATCCCCTGAAAGGTTTTTCGGTGGAAACAGATGGGTTTTTATCATCGGAAACAGAATTAGCCCTCGACGTCTGAACAACTTTTTTTGAAAAAATCCCTAAGCCGCGCGGTCACAATTTCTGCTAAAAATCTGACGTTCTGCAATTCCCTCAAAAATGTTGGCAAAGTGTTGCAAGTGATCCCCTGAAATATTTTTCGGTGGAAACAGATGGGTTTTTATCATCGGAAACAGAATGAGCCCTCGACGTCTGAACAACTTTTTTTGAAAAAATCCCTAAGCCGCGCGGTCACAATTTCTGCTAAAAATCTGACGTTCTGCAATTCACTCAAAAATGTTGGCAAAGTGTTGCAAGTGATCCCCTGAAATGTTTTTCGGTGGAAACAGCTGGGTTTTTATCATCGGAAACAGAATGAGCCCTCGACGTCTGAACAACTTTTTTTGAAAAAATCCCTAAGCCGCGTGGTCACAATTTCTGCTAAAAATCTGACGTTCTGCAATTCACTCAAAAATATTGGCAAAGTGTTGCAAGTGATCCCCTGAAATGTTTTTCGGTGGAAACAGATGGGTTTTTATCATCGGAAACAGAAATAGCCCTCAACGTCTGAACAATTTTTTGTGAAAAAACCCTAAGCCGCGCGGTCACAATTTGAGGAAAAATCTGACGTTCTGCAATTCACTCAAAAATGGTGCCAAACTGTTGCAAACGATCCCCTGAAAGGTTTTTCGGTGGAAACAGATGGTTTTTTATCATTGCAAACAGAATTAGCCCTTGACATCTGATCAACTTTTTTTGAAAAAATCCCTAAGCCGCGCGGTCACAATTTCTGCTAAAAATCTGACGTTCTGCAATTCACTCAAAAATGTTGGCAAACTGTTGCAAGTGATCCCCTGAAATGTTTTTCGGTGGAAACAGATGGGTTTTTATTATCGGAAACAGAATTAGTCCTCGAGGTCTGGACAACTTTTTTTGAAAAAATCCCTAAGCCGCGCGGTCACAATTTCTGCTAAAAATCTGACGTTCTGCAATTCACTCAAAAATGTTGGCAAAGTGTTGCAAGTGATCCCCTGAAATGTTTTTCGGTGGAAACAGATGGGTTTTTATAATCGGAAACAGAATTAGCCCTCGACGTCTGAACAACTTTTTTTGAAAAAATCCCTAAGCCGCGCGGTCACAATTTCTGCTAAAAATCTGACGTTCTGCAATTCACTCAAAAATGTTGGCAAACTGTTGCAAGTGATCCCCTGAAATGTTTTTCGGTGGAAACAGATGGGTTTTTATCATCGGAAACAGAATTAGCCCTCGACGTCTGAACAACTTTTTTTGAAAAAATCCCTAAGCCGCGCGGTCACAATTTCTGCTAAATATCTGACGTTCTGCAATTCACTCAAAAATGTTGGCAAACTGTTGCAAGTGATCCCCTGAAATGTTTTTCGGTGGGTGGAAACAGATGGGTTTTTATCATTGGAAACAGAATTAGCCCATGTCATGTGAACAACTTTTTTTGAAAAAATCCCTTAGCCGCGCGGTCACAATTTCTGCTAAAAATCTGACGTTCTGCAATTCACTCAAAAATGTTGGCAAACTGTTGCAAGTGATCCCCTGAAATGTTTTTCGGTGGAAACAGATGGGTTTTTATCATCGGAAACAGAATTAGCCCTCGACGTCTGAACAACTTTTTTTGAAAAAATCCCGAAGCCGCGCGGTCACAATTTCTGCTAAATATCTGACGTTCTGCAATTCACTCAAAAATGTTGGCAAACTGTTGCAAGTGATCCCCTGAAATGTTTTTCGGTGGGTGGAAACAGATGGGTTTTTATCATTGGAAACAGAATTAGCCCATGTCGTGTGAACAACTTTTTTTGAAAAAATCCCTTAGCCGCGCGGTCACAATTTCTGCTAAAAATCTGACGTTCTGCAATTCACTCAAAAATGTTGGCAAACTGTTGCAAGTGATCCCCTGAAATGTTTTTCGGTGGAAACAGACGGGTTTTTATCATCGGAAACAGAATTAGCCCTCAACGCCTGAACAATTTTTTGTGAAAAAACCCTAAGCCGCGCGGTCACAATTTGAGGAAAAATCTGACGTTCTGCAATTCACTCAAAAATGGTGCCACACTGTTGCAAGTGATCCCCTGAAAGGTTTTTCTGTGGAAACAGATGGGTTTTTATCATCGGAAACAGAATTAGCAATCGACGTCTGAACAACTTTTTTTGAAAAAATCCCTAAGCCGCGCGGTCACAATTTCTGCTAAAAATCTGACGTTCTGCAATTCACTTAAAAATGTTGGCAAACCGTTGCAAGTGATCCCCTGAAATGTTTTTCGGTGGAAACAGATGGGTTTTTATCATCGGATACAGAATTAGCCCTCGACGTCTGAACAACTTTTTTTGAAAAAATCCCTAAGCCGCGCGGTCACAATTTCTACTAAAAATCTGACGTTCTGCAATTCCCTCAAAAATGGTGCCAAACTGTTGCAAACGATCCCCTGAAAGGTTTTTCGGTGGAAACAGATGGGTTTTTATCATCGGAAACAGAATTAGCCCTCGACGTCTGAACAACTTTTTTGAAAAAATCCCTAAGCCGCGCGGTCACAATTTCTGCTAAAAATCTGACGTTCTGCAATTCCCTCAAAAATGTTGGCAAAGTGTTGCAAGTGATCCCCTGAAATGTTTTTCGGTGGAAACAGATGGGTTTTTATCATCGGAAACAGAATGAGCCCTCGACGTCTGAACAACTTTTTTTGAAAAAATCCCTAAGCCGCGCGGTCACAATTTCTGCTAAAAATCTGACGTTCTGCAATTCACTCAAAAATGTTGGCAAAGTGTTGCAAGTGATCCCCTGAAGTGTTTTTCGGTGGAAACAGATGGGTTTTTATCATCGGAAACAGAATTAGCCCTCGACGTCTGAACAACTTTTTTTGAAAAAATCCCTAAGCCGCGCGGTCACAATTTCTGCTAAAAATCTGACGTTCTGCAATTCACTTAAAAATGTTGGCAAACCGTTGCAAGTGATCCCCTGAAATGTTTTTCGGTGGAAACAGATGGGTTTTTATCATCGGATACAGAATTAGCCCTCGACGTCTGAACAACTTTTTTTGAAAAAATCCCTAAGCCGCGCGGTCACAATTTCTACTAAAAATCTGACGTTCTGCAATTCACTCAAAAATGGTGCCAAACTGTTGCAAACGATCCCCTGAAAGGTTTTTCGGTGGAAACAGATGGGTTTTTATCATCGGAAACAGAATTAGCCCTCGACGTCTGAACAACTTTTTTTGAAAAAATCCCTAAGCCGCGCGGTCACAATTTGAGGAAAAATCTGACGTTCTGCAATTCACTCAAAAATGGTGCCAAACTGTTGCAAACGATCCCCTGAAAGGTTTTTCGGTGGAAACAGATGGTTTTTTATCATTGCAAACAGAATTAGCCCTTGACATCTGATCAACTTTTTTTGAAAAAATCCCTAAGCCGCGCGGTCACAATTTCTGCTAAAAATCTGACGTTCTGCAATTCACTCAAAAATGTTGGCAAACTGTTGCAAGTGATCCCCTGAAATGTTTTTCGGTGGAAACAGATGGGTTTTTATTATCGGAAACAGAATGAGCCCTCGACGTCTGAACAACTTTTTTTGAAAAAATCCCTAAGCCGCGCGGTCACAATTTCTGCTAAAAATCTGACGTTCTGCAATTCACTCAAAAATGTTGGCAAAGTGTTGCAAGTGATCCCCTGAAATGTTTTTCGGTGGAAACAGATGGGTTTTTATAATCGGAAACAGAATTAGCCCTCGACGTCTGAACAACTTTTTTTGAAAAAATCCCTAAGCCGCGCGGTCACAATTTCTGCTAAAAATCTGACGTTCTGCAATTCACTCAAAAATGTTGGCAAACTGTTGCAAGTGATCCCCTGAAATGTTTTTCGGTGGAAACAGATGGGTTTCTATCATCGGAAACAGAATTAGCCCTCGACGTCTGAACAACTTTTTTTGAAAAAATCCCGAAGCCGCGCGGTCACAATTTCTGCTAAATATCTGACGTTCTGCAATTCACTCAAAAATGTTGGCAAACTGTTGCAAGTGATCCCCTGAAATGTTTTTCGGTGGGTGGAAACAGATGGGTTTTTATCATTGGAAACAGAATTAGCCCATGTCATGTGAACAACTTTTTTTGAAAAAATCCCTTAGCCGCGCGGTCACAATTTCTGCTAAAAATCTGACGTTCTGCAATTCACTCAAAAATGTTGGCAAACTGTTGCAAGTGATCCCCTGAAATGTTTTTCGGTGGAAACAGATGGGTTTTTATCATCGGAAACAGAATTAGCCCTCGACGTCTGAACAACTTTTTTTGAAAAAATCCCGAAGCCGCGCGGTCACAATTTCTGCTAAATATCTGACGTTCTGCAATTCACTCAAAAATGTTGGCAAACTGTTGCAAGTGATCCCCTGAAATGTTTTTCGGTGGGTGGAAACAGATGGGTTTTTATCATTGGAAACAGAATTAGCCCATGTCGTGTGAACAACTTTTTTTGAAAAAATCCCTTAGCCGCGCGGTCACAATTTCTGCTAAAAATCTGACGTTCTGCAATTCCCTCAAAAATGTTGGCAAACTGTTGCAAGTGATCCCCTGAAATGTTTTTCGGTGGAAACAGACGGGTTTTTATCATCGGAAACAGAATTAGCCCTCAACGCCTGAACAATTTTTTGTGAAAAAACCCTAAGCCGCGCGGTCACAATTTGAGGAAAAATCTGACGTTCTGCAATTCACTCAAAAATGGTGCCACACTGTTGCAAGTGATCCCCTGAAAGGTTTTTCTGTGGAAACAGATGGGTTTTTATCATCGGAAACAGAATTAGCCCTCGACGTCTGAACAACTTTTTTTGAAAAAATCCCTAAGCCGCGCGGTCACAATTTCTGCTAAAAATCTGACGTTCTGCAATTCACTTAAAAATGTTGGCAAACCGTTGCAAGTGATCCCCTGAAATGTTTTTCGGTGGAAACAGATGGGTTTTTATCATCGGATACAGAATTAGCCCTCGACGTCTGAACAACTTTTTTTGAAAAAATCCCTAAGCCGCGCGGTCACAATTTCTACTAAAAATCTGACGTTCTGCAATTCCCTCAAAAATGGTGCCAAACTGTTGCAAACGATCCCCTGAAAGGTTTTTCGGTGGAAACAGATGGGTTTTTATCATCGGAAACAGAATTAGCCCTCGACGTCTGAACAACTTTTTTGAAAAAATCCCTAAGCCGCGCGGTCACAATTTCTGCTAAAAATCTGACGTTCTGCAATTCCCTCAAAAATGTTGGCAAAGTGTTGCAAGTGATCCCCTGAAATGTTTTTCGGTGGAAACAGATGGGTTTTTATCATCGGAAACAGAATGAGCCCTCGACGTCTGAACAACTTTTTTTGAAAAAATCCCTAAGCCGCGCGGTCACAATTTCTGCTAAAAATCTGACGTTCTGCAATTCACTCAAAAATGTTGGCAAAGTGTTGCAAGTGATCCCCTGAAGTGTTTTTCGGTGGAAACAGATGGGTTTTTCTAATCGGAAACAGAATTAGCCCTCGACGTCTGAACAACTTTTTTTGAAAAAATCCCTAAGCCGCGCGGTCACAATTTCTGCTAAAAATCTGACGTTCTGCAATTCACTTAAAAATGTTGGCAAACCGTTGCAAGTGATCCCCTGAAATGTTTTTCGGTGGAAACAGATGGGTTTTTATCATCGGATACAGAATTAGCCCTCGACGTCTGAACAACTTTTTTTGAAAAAATCCCTAAGCCGCGCGGTCACAATTTCTACTAAAAATCTGACGTTCTGCAATTCACTCAAAAATGGTGCCAAACTGTTGCAAACGATCCCCTGAAAGGTTTTTCGGTGGAAACAGATGGGTTTTTATCATCGGAAACAGAATTAGCCCTCGACGTCTGAACAACTTTTTTTGAAAAAATCCCTAAGCCGCGCGGTCACAATTTCTGCTAAAAATCTGACGTTCTGCAATTCACTCAAAAATGTTGGCAAAGTGTTGCAAGTGATCCCCTGAAATGTTTTTCGGTGGAAACAGATGGGTTTTTCTAATCGGAAACAGAATTAGCCCTCGAGGTCTGAACAACTTTTTTTGAAAAAATCCCTAAGCCGCGCGGTCACAATTTCTGCTAAAAATCTGACGTTCTGCAGTTCACTCAAAAATGGTCCCAAACTGTTGCAAGTGATCCCCTGAAAGGTTTTTCTGTGGAAACAGATGGGTTTTTATCATCGGAAACAGAATTAGCCCTCGACGTCTGAACAACTTTTTTTGAAAAAATCCCTAAGCCGCGCGGTCACAATTTCTGCTAAAAATCTGACGTTCTGCAATTCACTTAAAAATGTTGGCAAACCGTTGCAAGTGATCCCCTGAAATGTTTTTCGGTGGAAACAGATGGGTTTTTATCATCGGATACAGAATTAGCCCTCGACGTCTGAACAACTTTTTTTGAAAAAATCCCTAAGCCGCGCGGTCACAATTTCTACTAAAAATCTGACGTTCTGCAATTCACTCAAAAATGGTGCCAAACTGTTGCAAACGATCCCCTGAAAGGTTTTTCGGTGGAAACAGATGGGTTTTTATCATCGGAAACAGAATTAGCCCTCGACGTCTGAACAACTTTTTTTGAAAAAATCCCTAAGCCGCGCGGTCACAATTTCTGCTAAAAATCTGACGTTCTGCAATTCCCTCAAAAATGTTGGCAAAGTGTTGCAAGTGATCCCCTGAAATGTTTTTCGGTGGAAACAGATGGGTTTTTATCATCGGAAACAGAATGAGCCCTCGACGTCTGAACAACTTTTTTTGAAAAAATCCCTAAGCGGTCACAATTTCTGCTAAAAATCTGACGTTCTGCAGTTCACTCAAAAATGGTCCCAAACTGTTGCAAACGATCCCCTGAAAGGTTTTTCGGTGGAAACAGATGGGTTTTTATCATCGGAAACAGAATTAGCCCTCGAGGTCTGAACAACTTTTTTTGAAAAAATCCCTAAGCTGCGCGGTCACAATTTCTGCTAAAAAACTGACGTTCTGCAATTCACTCAAAAATGTTGGCAAAGTGTTGCAAGTGATCCCCTGAAATGTTTTTCGGTGGAAACAGATGGGTTTTTATCATCGGAAACAGAATTAGCCCTCGACGTCTGGAGAACTTTTTTTGAAAAAATCCCTAAGCCGCGCGGTCACAATTTCTGCTAAAAATCTGACGTTCTGCAATTCCCCCAAAAATGTTGGCAAAGTGTTGCAAGTGATCCCCTGAAATGTTTTTCGGTGGAAACAGATGGGTTTTTATCATCGGAAACAGAATGAGCCCTCGACGTCTGAACAACTTTTTTTGAAAAAATCCCTTAGCCGCACGGTCACAATTTCTGCTAAAAATCTGACGTTCTGCAATTCACTCAAAAATGTTGGCAAAGTGTTGCAAGTGATCCCCTGAAATGTTTTTCGGTGGAAACAGATGGGTTTTTATCATCGGAAACAGAATTAGCCCTCGACGTCTGAACAACTTTTTTTGAAAAAATCCCTAAGCCGCGCGGTCACAATTTCTGCTAAAAATCTGACGTTCTGCAATTCCCTCAAAAATGTTGGCAAAGTGTTGCAAGTGATCCCCTGAAATGTTTATGGTGGAAACAGATGGGTTTTTATCATCGGAAACAGAATGAGCCCTCGACGTCTGAACAACTTTTTTTGAAAAAATCCCTAAGCCGCGCGGTCACAATTTCTGCTAAATATCTGACGTTCTGCAATTCACTCAAAAATGTTGGCAAAGTGTTGCAAGTGATCCCCTGAAGTGTTTTTCGGTGGAAACAGATGGGTTTTTCTAATCGGAAACAGAATTAGCCCTCGACGTCTGAACAACTTTTTTTGAAAAAATCCCTAAGCCGCGCGGTCACAATTTCTGCTAAAAATCTGACGTTCTGCAATTCACTTAAAAATGTTGGCAAACCGTTGCAAGTGATCCCCTGAAATGTTTTTCGGTGGAAACAGATGGGTTTTTATCATCGGATACAGAATTAGCCCTCGACGTCTGAACAACTTTTTTTGAAAAAATCCCTAAGCCGCGCGGTCACAATTTCTACTAAAAATCTGACGTTCTGCAATTCACTCAAAAATGGTGCCAAACTGTTGCAAACGATCCCCTGAAAGGTTTTTCGGTGGAAACAGATGGGTTTTTATCATCGGAAACAGAATTAGCCCTCGACGTCTGAACAACTTTTTTTGAAAAAATCCCTAAGCCGCGCGGTCACAATTTCTGCTAAAAATCTGACGTTCTGCAATTCACTCAAAAATGTTGGCAAAGTGTTGCAAGTGATCCCCTGAAATGTTTTTCGGTGGAAACAGATGGGTTTTTCTAATCGGAAACAGAATTAGCCCTCGACGTCTGAACAACTTTTTTTGAAAAAATCCCTAAGCCGCGCGGTCACAATTTCTGCTAAAAATCTGACGTTCTGCAGTTCACTCAAAAATGGTCCCAAACTGTTGCAAGTGATCCCCTGAAAGGTTTTTCTGTGGAAACAGATGGGTTTTTATCATCGGAAACAGAATTAGCCCTCGACGTCTGAACAACTTTTTTTGAAAAAATCCCTAAGCCGCGCGGTCACAATTTCTGCTAAAAATCTGACGTTCTGCAATTCACTTAAAAATGTTGGCAAACCGTTGCAAGTGATCCCCTGAAATGTTTTTCGGTGGAAACAGATGGGTTTTTATCATCGGATACAGAATTAGCCCTCGACGTCTGAACAACTTTTTTTGAAAAAATCCCTAAGCCGCGCGGTCACAATTTCTACTAAAAATCTGACGTTCTGCAATTCACTCAAAAATGGTGCCAAACTGTTGCAAACGATCCCCTGAAAGGTTTTTCGGTGGAAACAGATGGGTTTTTATCATCGGAAACAGAATTAGCCCTCGACGTCTGAACAACTTTTTTTGAAAAAATCCCTAAGCCGCGCGGTCACAATTTCTGCTAAAAATCTGACGTTCTGCAATTCCCTCAAAAATGTTGGCAAAGTGTTGCAAGTGATCCCCTGAAATGTTTTTCGGTGGAAACAGATGGGTTTTTATCATCGGAAACAGAATGAGCCCTCGACGTCTGAACAACTTTTTTTGAAAAAATCCCTAAGCGGTCACAATTTCTGCTAAAAATCTGACGTTCTGCAGTTCACTCAAAAATGGTCCCAAACTGTTGCAAACGATCCCCTGAAAGGTTTTTCGGTGGAAACAGATGGGTTTTTATCATCGGAAACAGAATTAGCCCTCGAGGTCTGAACAACTTTTTTTGAAAAAATCCCTAAGCTGCGCGGTCACAATTTCTGCTAAAAAACTGACGTTCTGCAATTCACTCAAAAATGTTGGCAAAGTGTTGCAAGTGATCCCCTGAAATGTTTTTCGGTGGAAACAGATGGGTTTTTATCATCGGAAACAGAATTAGCCCTCGACGTCTGGAGAACTTTTTTTGAAAAAATCCCTAAGCCGCGCGGTCACAATTTCTGCTAAAAATCTGACGTTCTGCAATTCCCCCAAAAATGTTGGCAAAGTGTTGCAAGTGATCCCCTGAAATGTTTTTCGGTGGAAACAGATGGGTTTTTATCATCGGAAACAGAATGAGCCCTCGACGTCTGAACAACTTTTTTTGAAAAAATCCCTTAGCCGCACGGTCACAATTTCTGCTAAAAATCTGACGTTCTGCAATTCACTCAAAAATGTTGGCAAAGTGTTGCAAGTGATCCCCTGAAATGTTTTTCGGTGGAAACAGATGGGTTTTTATCATCGGAAACAGAATTAGCCCTCGACGTCTGAACAACTTTTTTTGAAAAAATCCCTAAGCCGCGCGGTCACAATTTCTGCTAAAAATCTGACGTTCTGCAATTCCCTCAAAAATGTTGGCAAAGTGTTGCAAGTGATCCCCTGAAATGTTTATGGTGGAAACAGATGGGTTTTTATCATCGGAAAGAGAATTAGCCCTCGACGTCTGAACAACTTTTTTTGAAAAAATCCCGAAGCCGCGCGGTCACAATTTCTGCTAAATATCTGACGTTCTGCAATTCACTCAAAAATGTTGGCAAACTGTTGCAAGTGATCCCCTGAAATGTTTTTCGGTGGGTGGAAACAGATGGGTTTTTATCAATGGAAACAGAATTAGCCCATGTCGTGTGAACAGCTTTTTTTGAAAAAATCCCTTAGCCGCGCGGTCACAATTTCTGCTAAAAATGTGACGTTCTGCAATTCACTCAAAAATGTTGGCAAACTGTTGCAAATGATCCCCTGAAAGGTTTTTCTGTGGAAACAGATGGGTTTTTATCATCGGAAACAGAATTAGCCCTCGACGTCTGAACAACTTTTTTTGAAAAAATCCCTAAGCCGCGCGGTCACAATTTCTGCTAAAAATCTGACGTTCTGCAATTCACTTAAAAATGTTGGCAAACCGTTGCAAGTGATCCCCTGAAATGTTTTTCGGTGGAAACAGATGGGTTTTTATCATCGGATACAGAATTAGCCCTCGACGTCTGAACAACTTTTTTTGAAAAAATCCCTAAGCCGCGCGGTCACAATTTCTACTAAAAATCTGACGTTCTGCAATTCCCTCAAAAATGGTGCCAAACTGTTGCAAACGATCCCCTGAAAGGTTTTTCGGTGGAAACAGATGGGTTTTTATCATCGGAAACAGAATTAGCCCTCGACGTCTGAACAACTTTTTTGAAAAAATCCCTAAGCCGCGCGGTCACAATTTCTGCTAAAAATCTGACGTTCTGCAATTCCCTCAAAAATGTTGGCAAAGTGTTGCAAGTGATCCCCTGAAATGTTTTTCGGTGGAAACAGATGGGTTTTTATCATCGGAAACAGAATGAGCCCTCGACGTCTGAACAACTTTTTTTGAAAAAATCCCTAAGCCGCGCGGTCACAATTTCTGCTAAAAATCTGACGTTCTGCAATTCACTCAAAAATGTTGGCAAAGTGTTGCAAGTGATCCCCTGAAATATTTTTCGGTGGAAACAGATGGGTTTTTCTAATCGGAAACAGAATTAGCCCTCGACGTCTGAACAACTTTTTTTGAAAAAATCCCTAAGCCGCGCGGTCACAATTTCTGCTAAAAATCTGACGTTCTGCAGTTCACTCAAAAATGGTCCCAAACTGTTGCAAGTGATCCCCTGAAAGGTTTTTCTGTGGAAACAGATGGGTTTTTATCATCGGAAACAGAATTAGCCCTCGACGTCTGAACAACTTTTTTTGAAAAAATCCCTAAGCCGCGCGGTCACAATTTCTGCTAAAAATCTGACGTTCTGCAATTCACTTAAAAATGTTGGCAAACCGTTGCAAGTGATCCCCTGAAATGTTTTTCGGTGGAAACAGATGGGTTTTTATCATCGGATACAGAATTAGCCCTCGACGTCTGAACAACTTTTTTTGAAAAAATCCCTAAGCCGCGCGGTCACAATTTCTACTAAAAATCTGACGTTCTGCAATTCACTCAAAAATGGTGCCAAACTGTTGCAAACGATCCCCTGAAAGGTTTCTCGGTGGAAACAGATGGGTTTTTATCATCGGAAACAGAATTAGCCCTCGACGTCTGAACAACTTTTTTTGAAAAAATCCCTAAGCCGCGCGGTCACAATTTCTGCTAAAAATCTGACGTTCTGCAATTCCCTCAAAAATGTTGGCAAAGTGTTGCAAGTGATCCCCTGAAATGTTTTTCGGTGGAAACAGATGGGTTTTTATCATCGGAAACAGAATGAGCCCTCGACGTCTGAACAACTTTTTTTGAAAAAATCCCTAAGCCGCGCGGTCACAATTTCTGCTAAAAATCTGACGTTCTGCAGTTCACTCAAAAATGGTCCCAAACTGTTGCAAACGATCCCCTGAAAGGTTTTTCGGTGGAAACAGATGGGTTTTTATCATCGGAAACAGAATTAGCCCTCGAGGTCTGAACAACTTTTTTTGAAAAAATCCCTAAGCTGCGCGGTCTCAATTCCTGCTAAAAATCTGACGTTCTGCAATTCACTCAAAAATGTTGGCAAAGTGTTGCAAGTGATCCCCTGAAATGTTTTTCGGTGGAAACAGATGGGTTTTTATCATCGGAAACAGAATTAGCCCTCGACGTCTGGACAACTTTTTTTGAAAAAATCCCTAAGCCGCGCGGTCACAATTTCTGCTAAAAATCTGACGTTCTGCAATTCCCCCAAAAATGTTGGCAAAGTGTTGCAAGTGATCCCCTGAAATGTTTTTCGGTGGAAACAGATGGGTTTTTATCATCGGAAACAGAATGAGCCCTCGACGTCTGAACAACTTTTTTTGAAAAAATCCCTTAGCCGCACGGTCACAATTTCTGCTAAAAATCTGACGTTCTGCAATTCACTCAAAAATGTTAGCAAAGTGTTGCAAGTGATCCCCTGAAATGTTTTTCGGTGGAAACAGATGGGTTTTTATCATCGGAAACAGAATTAGCCCTCGACGTCTGAACAACTTTTTTTGAAAAAATCCCTAAGCCGCGCGGTCACAATTTCTGCTAAAAATCTGACGTTCTGCAATTCCCTCAAAAATGTTGGCAAAGTGTTGCAAGTGATCCCCTGAAATGTTTATGGTGGAAACAGATGGGTTTTTATCATCGGAAACAGAATTAGCCCTCAACGTCTGAACAACTTTTTGTGAAAAAATCCCTAAGCCGCACGGTCACAATTTCTGCTAAAAATCTGACGTTCTGCAATTCACTCAAAAATGTTGGCAAAGTGTTGCAAGTGATCCCCTGAAATGTTTTTCGGTGGAAACAGATGGGTTTTTATCATCGGATACAGAATTAGCCTTCGACGTCTCAACAACTTTTTTTGAAAAAATCCCTAAGCCGCGCGGTCACAATTTCTGCTAAAAATCTGACGTTCTGCAATTCCCTCAAAAATGTTGGCAAAGTGTTGCAAGTGATCCCCTGAAATGTTTTTCGGTGGAAACAGATGGGTTTTTATCATCGGAAACAGAATGAGCCCTCGACGTCTGAACAACTTTTTTTGAAAAAATCCCTAAGCCGCGCGGTCACAATTTCTGCTAAAAATCTGACGTTCTGCAATTCCCTCAAAAATGTTGGCAAAGTGTTGCAAGTGATCCCCTGAAATGTTTTTCCGTGGAAACAGATGGGTTTTTATCATCGGAAACAAAATGAGCCCTCGACGTCTGAACAACTTTTTTTGAAAAAATCCCTAAACCGCGCGGTCACAATTTCTGCTAAAAATCTGACGTTCTGCAGTTCACTCAAAAATGGTCCCAAACTGTTGCAAATGATCCCCTGAAAGGTTTTTCTGTGGAAACAGATGGGTTTTTATCATCGGAAACAGAATTAGCCCTCGAGGTCTGGACAACTTTTTTTGAAAAAATCCCTAAGCCGCGCGGTCACAATTTCTGCTAAAAATCTGACGTTCTGCAATTCACTCAAAAATGTTGGCAAACTGTTGCAAGTGATCCCCTGAAATGTTTTTCGGTGGAAACAGATGGGTTTTTATCATCGGAAACAGAATTAGCCCTCGACGTCTGAACAACTTTTTTTGAAAAAATCCCTAAGCCGCGCGGTCACAATTTCTGCTAAAAATCTGACGTTCTGCAATTCCCTCAAAAATGTTGGCAAAGTGTTGCAAGTGATCCCCTGAAATGTTTTTCGGTGGAAACAGATGGGTTTTTATCATCGGAAACAGAATTAGCCCTCGACGTCTGAACAACTTTTTTTGAAAAAATCCCTAAACCGCGCGGTCACAATTTCTGCTAAAAATCTGACGTTCTGCAGTTCACTCAAAAATGGTCCCAAACTGTTGCAAATGATCCCCTGAAAGGTTTTTCTGTGGAAACAGATGGGTTTTTATCATCGGAAACAGAATTAGCCCTCGAGGTCTGGACAACTTTTTTTGAAAAAATCCCTAAGCCGCGCGGTCACAATTTCTGCTAAAAATCTGACGTTCTGCAATTCACTCAAAAATGTTGGCAAAGTGTTGCAAGTGATCCCCTGAAATGTTTTTCGGTGGAAACAGATGGGTTTTTATCATCGGAAACAGAATTAGCCCTCGACGTCTGAACAACTTTTTTTGAAAAAATCCCTAAGCCGCGCGGTCACAATTTCTGCTAAAAATCTGACGTTCTGCAGTTCACTCAAAAATGGTCCCAAACTGTTGCAAGTGATCCCCTGAAAGGTTTTTCTGTGGAAACAGATGGGTTTTTATCATCGGAAACAGAATTAGCCCTCGACGTCTGAACAACTTTTTTTGAAAAAATCCCTAAGACGCGCGGTCACAATTTCTGCTAAAAATCTGACGTTCTGCAATTCACTTAAAAATGTTGGCAAACCGTTGCAAGTGATCCCCTGAAATGTTTTTCGGTGGAAACAGATGGGTTTTTATCATCGGATACAGAATTAGCCCTCGACGTCTGAACAACTTTTTTTGAAAAAATCCCTAAGCCGCGCGGTCACAATTTCTACTAAAAATCTGACGTTCTGCAATTCACTCAAAAATGGTGCCAAACTGTGGCAAACGATCCCCTGAAAGGTTTTTCGGTGGAAACAGATGGGTTTTTATCATCGGAAACAGAATGAGCCCTCGACGTCTGAACAACTTTTTTTGAAAAAATCCCTAAGCCGCGCGGTCACAATTTCTGCTAAAAATCTGACGTTCTGCAATTCCCTCAAAAATGTTGGCAAAGTGTTGCAAGTGATCCCCTGAAATATTTTTCGGTGGAAACAGATGGGTTTTTATCATCGGAAACAGAATGAGCCCTCGACGTCTGAACAACTTTTTTTGAAAAAATCCCTAAGCCGCGCGGTCACAATTTCTGCTAAAAATCTGACGTTCTGCAATTCACTCAAAAATGTTGGCAAAGTGTTGCAAGTGATCCCCTGAAATGTTTTTCGGTGGAAACAGCTGGGTTTTTATCATCGGAAACAGAATGAGCCCTCGACGTCTGAACAACTTTTTTTGAAAAAATCCCTAAACCGCGCGGTCACAATTTCTGCTAAAAATCTGACGTTCTGCAATTCACTCAAAAATATTGGCAAAGTGTTGCAAGTGATCCCCTGAAATGTTTTTCGGTGGAAACAGATGGGTTTTTATCATCGGAAACAGAAATAGCCCTCAACGTCTGAACAATTTTTTGTGAAAAAACCCTAAGCCGCGCGGTCACAATTTGAGGAAAAATCTGACGTTCTGCAATTCACTCAAAAATGGTGCCAAACTGTTGCAAACGATCCCCTGAAAGGTTTTTCGGTGGAAACAGATGGTTTTTTATCATTGCAAACAGAATTAGCCCTTGACATCTGATCAACTTTTTTTGAAAAAATCCCTAAGCCGCGCGGTCACAATTTCTGCTAAAAATCTGACGTTCTGCAATTCACTCAAAAATGTTGGCAAACTGTTGCAAGTGATCCCCTGAAATGTTTTTCGGTGGAAACAGATGGGTTTTTATAATCGGAAACAGAATTAGCCCTCGACGTCTGAACAACTTTTTTTGAAAAAATCCCTAAGCCGCGCGGTCACAATTTCTGCTTAAAATCTGACGTTCTGCAATTCACTCAAAAATGTTGGCAAACTGTTGCAAGTGATCCCCTGAAATGTTTTTCGGTGGAAACAGATGGGTTTTTATCATCGGAAACAGAATTAGCCCTCGACGTCTGAACAACTTTTTTTGAAAAAATCCCGAAGCCGCGCGGTCACAATTTCTGCTAAATATCTGACGTTCTGCAATTCACTCAAAAATGTTGGCAAACTGTTGCAAGTGATCCCCTGAAATGTTTTTCGGTGGGTGGAAACAGATGGGTTTTTATCATTGGAAACAGAATTAGCCCATGTCGTGTGAACAACTTTTTTTGAAAAAATCCTTAGCCGCGCGGTCACAATTTCTGCTAAAAATCTGACGTTCTGCAATTCACTCAAAAATGTTGGCAAACTGTTGCAAATGATCCCCTGAAAGGTTTTTCTGTGGAAACAGATGGGTTTTTATCATCGGAAATAGAATTAGCCCTCGACGTCTGAACAACTTTTTTTGAAAAAATCCCTAAGCCGCGCGGTCACAATTTCTGCTAAAAATCTGACGTTCTGCAGTTCCCTCAAAAATGTTGGCAAACTGTTGCAAGTGATCCCCTGAAATGTTTTTCGGTGGAAACAGACGGGTTTTTATCATCGGAAACAGAATTAGCCCTCAACGCCTGAACAATTTTTTGTGAAAAAACCCTAAGCCGCGCGGTCACAATTTGAGGAAAAATCTGACGTTCTGCAATTCACTCAAAAATGGTGCCACACTGTTGCAAGTGATCCCCTGAAAGGTTTTCTGTGGAAACAGATGGGTTTTTATCATCGGAAACAGAATTAGCCCTCGACGTCTGAACAACTTTTTTTGAAAAAATCCCTAAGCCGCGCGGTCACAATTTCTGCTAAAAATCTGACGTTCTGCAATTCACTTAAAAATGTTGGCAAACCGTTGCAAGTGATCCCCTGAAATGTTTTTCGGTGGAAACAGATGGGTTTTTATCATCGGATACAGAATTAGCCCTCGACGTCTGAACAACTTTTTTTGAAAAAATCCCTAAGCCGCGCGGTCACAATTTCTACTAAAAATCTGACGTTCTGCAATTCCCTCAAAAATGGTGCCAAACTGTTGCAAACGATCCCCTGAAAGGTTTTTCGGTGGAAACAGATGGGTTTTTATCATCGGAAACAGAATTAGCCCTCGACGTCTGAACAACTTTTTTTGAAAAAATCCCTAAGCCGCGCGGTCACAATTTCTGCTAAAAATCTGACGTTCTGCAATTCCCTCAAAAATGTTGGCAAAGTGTTGCAAGTGATCCCCTGAAATGTTTTTCGGTGGAAACAGATGGGTTTTTATCATCGGAAACAGAATGAGCCCTCGACGTCTGAACAACTTTTTTTGAAAAAATCCCTAAGCCGCGCGGTCACAATTTCTGCTAAAAATCTGACGTTCTGCAATTCACTCAAAAATGTTGGCAAAGTGTTGCAAGTGGTCCCCTGAAATGTTTTTCGGTGGAAACAGATGGGTTTTTATCATCGGAAACAGAATTAGCCCTCGACGTCTGGACAACTTTTTTTGAAAAAATCCCTAAGCCGCGCGGTCACAATTTCTGCTAAAAATCTGACGTTCTGCA